>NC_048301.1:6439395-6603824 GCF_013100865.1 Trachemys scripta elegans | reverse complement strand
CCCCACTTCCTGAGCTGTCAGTCTGGGGAACTGCACAGTCAAGCTCACGAGTGGTCGCTGGACTCCCTTAGTCAGCACTAAGTCAGCCAACTTGACTGCCCCAGAGTCCACGGCTTGCGTCACACCCCCATCCCCCACGCCAATGGCCCTGCCCTGAAGGGACCCATCTAGGGGCAGAGTGGAGCTCAGGCTCTGTAGCCCCAGCGTGCCAGTCCCACAGCCGGCAGGAACTAGACTGAGCCCCGCTCCACAGCCACCACCCACTGTCAGACACTGCTCCCCTGGGACAGATTCGAACCCGTGCCGCAGAGAGGAGAGACACCCCCCACCCTACCCCCCCGGCCAGCCCAGAATATTATTATTCATCTTACATAGCGCTGTCCAGCAAAACCCCAGTGGCAGAGCCAGACATAGACCCCCAGTCTGCTGCTTCCCAGTTCAGTGCTTTACCCACTAGCCCACACTGCCTTCCTTGACTCAGTGGCCGTAGCTCGGGAGCTGCATTCCCCCCATGCACCACCAGGGGGAGCCATGAGATATTTAGCTTTGTCTGTCCCAAGCATGGGGAGGCATGTCCCACCCCGGGTCCCACACAGGTGCCTCTGTCCAGAGTGTGTGGCTGTCTGACTCTTCCCCTATCCCATCGGGGACACGGTGGCCATAGGGCACAGAGGGCGACAACCCTAGACGCTGTGCCAGAGGGAGGGTGCCTGGCCTGTCCCCTGTCCTAACAGCCAAGCAGCCTGGGGGTGCCATCCCCTCTCCCGTTCCTCCCACCAAAAATGACACTGCTGTTAGGAGTAGGGGGGAAGGTGCCTTGTTGAGAAGAGCAGGTGGAGCTGGGGGCAGCAAGCTGTGGGGGACAGAGTCTCTGGGGGCAGCGGGCTGCTTCTAGGCCTCCATGGGGGCCTCATGGTCGAGGGCTTGGAGATCATCCAGGAAGCGCTTGGGGGTCAGGATGTGACTGGAACCTGGGGGGGAGAGAGGTGGTTGGCAGCGGTGGGCACAGTGGGGTGGGCATGAGGCTGGCATCACCAGCTCCCCCATCCTTGCAGCTGGACCCTGCTCTAGGGACTTCTGGAAAGGAAGTGATGTGCTACCCTATCCAGCCAGAAAGAAATGAGGCTCTCAGCCAAGGATGGCTTTTGGCTCATGCAGGAAGTTTGCCATAGTTTTGATATAGAACTAGAAACCTCTGGCAATTGTGGATTTCCACATAGCAAAGCTCATTCTCTGTCAGAAACCAACTGGAGTCACGCAGTTAACACATTGGCTCACAAGATAGTCATCTTTGCAAGATCAGGTCAACACCTGGGAAGTATCACAGGTTTTCTGCAACGAATCTCAAGATGATAGTTCAGATCACAAGAAGGACAAACGATGAAGACATTCTAGCTTTTGGTTCATACACTGAAGCAGACAAATTTACCCTTTGCCCACACAGCACTTCCATGTGTCTTCCCTCTGTCAGGTTTCCCAAGGTCAAAGGAATGGTAAAGCTGCTCTATACAAGAACCATACCTCCTCTACGTGGTGGTGTGTCTGCTCAAGGTGACAGTTACTGCCAGAGGCACTACTTGAGCTTCCAGGGCCACTTGTTGACCTGCAGTGTAGAGACAGTTACACTATGATATCATACCGCTAATTACATTTATATACCACCTAGAAGTATGCTTGGTAATTTGCAAACAAAGGGTATACAAACCAGTGACTATAAACGTAAACACCAATGGTTATAACAAAGAAAGGTGGAACATTCCCAAGGAGCTAATATGCAACAGAAGAAAGAAAGTTCAATTTCTTTTGCAGTGGAGGAGTGAAGCTTGAGCAGCAAGCTTTAGCCATAGAATTCAGACAGTGGTTCCAAACTTACCACTAACGAATGGCTGCAATGCCACTGGAGATCCGAGAAGCAGGTGGGAGAGAGAAGAGCGGCACTACAGCTCAGAGCATAGTGTATGGTTGCTCTTGATTGACCAAGAACATGGGTTTAGGGATCCCCCCCCCCTCTTTGAAATAAGAAGCAGATGAGCTTGTGTGCACTATTTTCCCTTGGTTGGACTTGGGAATTTAAATTCTTTTTGGAAGCTACTGAACACAGAAAAAGATTGTGTCAGTCACTGGAAGCATGCAACATTCGCTGCTTGTTTTCCTGAAAGTTCACCACAGACTAGAGAGGCAGGGGCCAGTACCAGATATTTCAGAAGAAGGTGCAAGAAGCACTGTAGAGCAGTGGGACTCAACCTTTCCAGACTACTGTACCCTTTTCAAGAGTCTGATTTCCCCCAATGAAGGAAAAAGAACAGTACATCTACAGTTTGTACACATAAGACATCTACAACAGTGGTTCTCAAGCAGGGTCTGGGGCCCCCTGAGGGGGGCCGCGAGGAGGTTTCAGGGATCCACAAAGCATGGCCAATTTAGACTTGGGGGGTCCAGGGCAGAAAGCCAAAGCCCCACTGCATGGTGCTGAAGCCAAAGCCAGAGCAACTTTGCATGGTGGGAGCCCACTGTGGCATAGGGAACAGGGCAATTGCCTTGCTTGTACCCTCAATGTCCTTCTTGGCTTTTATATGCAGAAAAACAGTTGCTGTAGCACGTGGGGGCCATGGAGTTTTTATAACATGTTGGGTGGGCCTCAGAAAGAAAAAGGTTGAGAACCCCGATCTACAATATATCCTGTATTTTGGCTTTTTATCATTTGCCTGCTGTCCCACCTTTTAATATTGATTATGAACACAATTCTAAATAGGACACTGAATTTATACAGAGGCAACAGGATAGTTTCTGTCCTATTCTCTATCCCTTTCTTAATTATTCCCAGCGTTCTGTTCGCTTTTTTGATTGCTGCTGCACATTGAGTGGATGTTTTCTGAAAAACATCCACAATGACTCCAAGTTTTCTTTCTTTGAGTGGTAACAGCTAGTTTAGACCCCATGATTTTATATGTATAGTTGGGCTTATGCTTTCCAATGTGCATTACTTTGCATTTATTGCCCAGTCACCCAGTTTTGAAAGAGTCTTTTGTAGCTCTTCCCAGTCTGCCTGGGTCTTAACTATCTTTAGTAATTTTGTATCATCTGCAAACTTTGCCACCTCACAGTTTACCTCTTTTTCCAGATCATTTATGAATATGTTGAATAAGACTGGTCCCAGAACTTACCCCTGGGGGACACCACTATTTATCTCTCTCCATTCTGAAAACTGACTATTTATACTATGTTTTGTTTCCTATCTTTTAACCAGGTCAAATGACAAAGGATGAATATAAATAAATAACACAAGTAGGTAGGGACAAAATTAGAAAGGCCAAAGCACAAAACAAGATCAAACTACCTAGAGACATAAAGGGTAACAAGAAAACATTCTACAGATACATTAGAAGCAAGAGGAAGACTAAGGACAAGGTAGGCCCATTACTCAATTGGGGGGGTGGGCGGAATAATAACAGAAAATGGGGAAATGGCAGAGGTACTTAATGACTTCTTTGTTTCAGTTTTCACCAAGAAGGTTGGTGGGGATTGGACATCTAACATAGTGAATGCCAGTGAAAATGAGGTAGGATCAGAAGAGGCTAAAATAGGGAAAGAACAAGTTAAAAATTACTTGGACAAATTTGATGTCTTCAAGTCACCAGGGCCTGATGACACGCATCCTAGAATACTTAAGGAGCTGACTGAGGAGATATCTGAGACATTAGCTATTAAGACGAGAGAGAATCCAGATGACTGGAAAGGGGCAAATCTAGTGCCAATCTATAAAAAGGGAAATAAGGACAACCCAGGGAATTACAGACCCGTCAGCTTAACTGCTGAACCCAGAAAGATAATGGAGCAACAATTAAGCAATCAATTTGAAAACAGCTAGAAGATAAGGTGATAAGTAACAGTCATCATGGATTTGTCAAAAACAAATCGTGTCACACCAACCTGATAGCTTTCTGTGACAGGGTAACAAGCCTTGTGGGAGGGGGGAAGTGGTAGAAGTGGTATATTTTGACTTTAGTAAAGCTTTTGATACTGTCTCATATGACCTTTTCATAAACAAACTAGGGAAAGGCAAGCTAGATGGAGGTGAGTGCAAAACTGGTTGGAAAACCATTCCCTGAGAGTAGTTATGAGCGGTTCACAGTCATGCTGGAAGGGCAGAACGAGTGGAGTCCCACGGGGATCAGTTCTGGGTCCGGTTCTGTTCAATATCTTCATTAATGATTTAGATAATGGCATAGAGAGTACACTTATAAAATTTGCAGACAATACCAAGCTGGGAGGATTGCACGTGCTTTGGAGGATAGGATGAAAATTCAAAATGATCTGAAGTAAATAGGATGAAATTCAAGAAGGACAAATGCAAAGGACTCCATTTTAGAAGGAACAATCAGTTGCACACCTACAAAATGGGAAATGACTGCCTAGGAAGGAGTATTACAGAAAGAAATCTGACAGTTGGAGAACCACAAGCTCAATAGGAGTCAATAGCGTAACTCTATTGCAAAAAAAGCAAACACCATTCTGAGGTGTCTTAGCACAGGGGTGGGCAAACTTCTTGGCCTGAAGGCCACACTGGGGTTCCGAAACCGTATGGAGGGCTGGTGTAGTGTACTAAATTGCTCCCCGTAGGAATGTGCTACTTACAGTGTATTACTTATGGCTGCCAGTCCTGGTACTCTGAGCGGCATGGTAAGGGGGCAGGGAGCTAGGGGGTTGGATAAGGGGCAGGGAGTCCTGGGGGGCAGTAAGGGGACAAGGAGTTGGATAGGCATGGGAGTCTCGGAGGGACCTGTCAGGGGGCAGGGATGTGGATAGGGGTCGGGGCAGTCAGGGGACAGGAGGGGGCAGTCAGGGGATAAGGAGCAGTGGGGTTGGATGGGTCGGGAATTATGAGGGGGGGCAGTTAGTGTGCGGGGGCCAGGCTGTTTGGGGAGGCACAGCCTTCCCTACCTAGGTGTAATATATTAAATTGCTCCTCATAGGAACGTGTACTTATGGTGTACTACTTACGGCTACCAGTCCTGGTGCTCCCTAAGTAGCACATTCCTATGGGGAGCTTGCAGCCCGGCCGCCCCGAGTACTGACTGCACGGTGAGCTAAAGCTGCGGGGGAGGGGCCGGGGGCTCAAGGGCCAGGCAGGATGGTCCTGCGGGCTGGAGGTTGCCTGTAGTTTACCCACCTCTGTCTCCGCAGGAGTGTTGTAAGCAAGACACGAGAAGTAATTCTTCCATTCTACTCTGCGCTGATTAGGCCTCAGCTGGAGTATTGTGTCCAGTTCTGGGTGCCGCATTTCAGGAAGGAAGTGGACAAATTGGAGAGAGTCCAGAGAAGAGCGACAAAAATGATTAAAGGTCTAGAAAATGTGATCTATGAGGAAAGGCTGAAAAAAATCAGTTTGTTTAGTCTGGAAAAGAGAAGACTAAGCGGGGACCCGATAACAGTTTTCAAGTACATAAAAGGTTGTTATGAGGAGGAAGGAGAAAAACTGTTCTCCTTAAACTCTGATAGGATAAGAAGCAATGAGCTCAAATTGCAGCAAGGGACATTTAGGTTGGACATTAGGAAAAACTGCCTATCAGGGTGGTTAAACATGGGAATAAATTGCCTAGGGAGGGTGAGGAATCTCCATCAATGGAGATTTTTAGGAGCAGGTTAGACAAACACCTGTCTGGAAGGGTCTAGAGAATACTTAGTCCTGCAACGAGTGAAGGGGACTGGACTAGATGACCTCTCCAGGTCCCTTCCAGTTCTATGATTCTATGGGAGATATGATAGAGGTCTATACAATTATGAATAATATGGAGAAAATGAATAAGAAAGTGTTATTTATCCCTTCACACAACAAAAGAACCAGGGGTCACCCAATCCAATTAATAGTCAGCAGGTTTTAAACAAGAGGAGATACTTTTTCATGCGGTGCACACTCCATCCGTATAACTCATTGCCAGGGCTCTGAAGGCCAAAAGTCTAACTGGGCTCCAAAAAGGATCAGGCAAGTTCAGGAGGATAGGTCCATCAATGGGTATTAGCCTATATGGTCATGGACGGAACCCCGTGCTCCAGGTGTCCTTAAACCTCCTTAAAGCTGGGAATGGAGGATGGGATGGATCACTTGCAACTGCCCTGTTCTGTTCATTCCTTCTGTAGCATCTGACACTGGCCATTGTCAAAAGACAGGATATTGGCTTAAATATTGGGTTATAAGAACTAGGGGCCACCAAATGAAATTAGTGGGCAGGAGGTTTAAAACAAATAAAAGGAAGTTCTTCTTCACACAGTGCACAGTCAACCTGTGGAACTCCTTGCCTGAGGAGGTTGTGAAGGCTAAGAATATAACAGGGTTTAAAAGAGAACTGGATAAATTCATGGAGGTTAAGTCCATTAATGGCTATTAGCCAGGATGGGTAAGAAATGGTGTCCCTAGACTCTGTTTGTCAGTGGGTGGAGATGGATGGCAGGAGAGAGATCACGTGATCATTACCTGTTAGGTTCACTCACTCTGAGGTATCTGGCATTGGCCACTGTCGGTAGACAGGATACTGGGCTGGATGGACCTTTGGTCTGACCCAGTACGGCCAGTCTTATGTTAAATGGACCATTGGTCTGAGCCAATGTTATGCTATAGCTTCAACAGAAATTATGGACTTCCTGCATTGTACTAGCCAAAGAACTGCACCAAGTCAGACTAGATGATCAGAATGGTCCCTTCTGGACCAAGATCATGTTTGTTGTAGCATCTATTTTAGGAGAAATCTTTGAACTATCCTCTGATTCTCTCTCTCTCTCTCTCTCTCTCTCTCATTTTAAAATGCTTTAATACTTTTTTGACTGCTCAATGTATTATTGTAAACACTCTCTGGTAGCTAACTTATAGAATGAATACTCCATCATATTATATGCCACCTTTTAAAAACAGCACCAAATAACCAGGTTCCTTTAATTTGTAAAATAAAGCAGTACAAAACCAAAATGAAATAAACAACCCTACAATACCTCTCCCTGCCTCCCAACTGGTGAAGCCAAAGAAATAAAAGGCTTTTTTTTTTTTTCTGGTATATTTTAAAAGGCTCACTGAATCACTAGCTAGTGGCTCTGAAGAGTTCCTATGTTCATTTTTAAAACATTGGCGTCTAAGCAGAATCACAGAGCTTACCATCCCTGCACACTATAATCTAGAAATAAAGAACATTCTGCTTAATTTGTCAACCTAATATGAACTGACTAGTTAGCACTGAAGTCATTTAACAGCACAGCATCAAGCCGCCTGGAAGAGCCACAACCCACGATTTACCAGTTCTATGAACAAACAGGAGTATAGAAATTCCCAGATTCCTTTCACTGGTGCTAAACCTTTAAAAAATAAAAAAGCAGCACTGGTCCTTTGATAGGGGAAAAAGTCCCCAAACACACTGCCCACAAAAAATTGAACAAGAGCTAGTGCCATTCATCTTTTACTCCTTACTAACCTGTAAAGGCAGCCCTTACCAAAGTCACATCTATCACCCTTAAGAGGCATACAGCAAAAAAGCATGAGTTTTCTGTGACTTAGTAAACCCCTTTCGACTCAACAATCACTGAGAAACAGAGAGGTAAATGAATGCTACTGCATGTGAGGCTTCCTGCCTAGAGGTAGAAGAGAGAACACAGCAAGTAGATGACAGCAGCTGCCACGTTAGGTGGCAGGATCCTGTGTGACACACTCGGGTGTGCAGATCCGACTCCAGCGGAACTGCCACGCCCACAGCAGCAGCAGGTCTGCTCCACACACTGTCTGTACAGTTTTCAGAGTAGCAGCCGTGTTAGTCTGTATCTGCAAAAGGAACAGGAGTAATTGTGGCACCTTAGGGCTGGTCTACACTGGCGGGGGGGGAGGGGGAGAATCGATCCAAGATATGCAAGTATCTTGGATTGAATTACCTGGGGTCCACACGGCACGGGATCGCGGGGCGCGGGGTCCACACCGTCGACTGCGCTACCGCCGCTCTCTCTGGTGGAGTTCTGGAGTCGACAGTGAGCGCATTTGGGGATCGATATATCATGTCTTAATGAGACATGATATATCGATCCCAGATAAATCAGTTGCTACCTGCCGATACGGCGGGTAGTGAAGACGTACCCTTAGAAACTAACAAATTTATTTGAGCATAAGCTTTCGTGGGCTACAGCCCACTTCATCGGATGCATAGAATGGAACATATAGAGAGGAGACACATATACATACATACAGAGAATATGAAAAGGTGGGAGTTAGCCCATTTTTACTCCTACAAAATTTTTTTTTCTCCTGCTGACAATAGCTCATCTTAATTAATTGGCCTCGTAGAGTTGGTAGGGTAACTCCCACCTTTTCATGTTCTCTGTATGTATATGTATCTCCTCACTATATGTGCCATTCTATGCATCCGAGGAAGTGGGCTGTAGCCCACGAAAGCTTATGCTCATATAAATGTATTAGTCTCTAAGGTGCCACAAGTACTCCTGTTCTTTTTGTCTGTACAGTGGTTGTGACTTGGGGCCACCTGACCCAGCCCGGATCCACCCTGGCTCCAGTCCCCGAGCTCCACCGTGGCGCACGGTGGTGCGTGCCCGGTCCCCATGCCCGGCTATGCCCACCCGCAGCCGGCCTGGCAGCAGCGGGGGGAGCGGGCAATGCCGCGGGCTACCGCGGCTCATGCCCACACACTGCAGAGTGTGACCATTGTCCCGGCCACACCCTGCCCGGCCCTGCCTGTGCAATGAGCAGCGGCTCAGGGACACGCCCAGGCCTGGCCTGTCACAGGGCCTTCACCCCTCCGCCGCGCCCCGTGCCCACCCGGCGCCCGCAGCCCCCCACAGGGCCGCCTGGGAAGGGGGCACAGGGCAGCGCCCCGCGGCCTGACCATCTCGAGCTCCCTGCGAGCCTGGCCCGGCGGTGGCAGCTGGCACTGAGACGCCGCAGGACTCCCTGTATTCACATGGCGGCGGCAGGTGAGGGGCTCGCCGCGGAGGGCAGCGCAGGACGAAATTGGGCGACTGGCCCTGAACCAGAAACCGCCGCGACTCCCGCAGTTGGCTGCCCAGCTGTAACGGTCCAGGGGCGGGGGTTGGCCAGGCCCCTCCCACAACACCTGTTCCCGCGTGTTGCGCGCCCGCTTGAGTAACTGCGCACGCGCTTCTGCTGGCCGCCTGGTGCACGGGGGAGGCTCTATGTGTGCTGGGGGCGGGGCTTAGGGGACTCGTTTCTTCTTGGGTCTCTATGGTGGGGGGTGGGGCAGGTTCCTGTGTGTCTCTGAGGCGGGGGGCAGGTTCCTAGGCATCCCTGTGTGTCCCTAGGGAGGGGAGCACATGGGGGGGCAGGTTCCTGGCTGTCCCTGGGGAAGGTGGGGGCAGGTTGCTGAGTCTCCATGGGAGGGGAGGCAGGTTCCTGTGTGTCCCTGGGAGGGGAGAAGGAAGGGAGGCACATTGGAGGGATGGGTGCCTATGCCTCCCTGGAGACAGGGTGCAGCAGGTTTCCAGGGCAGGTGACTGTGTATTTTTGTGGCACGGTGGTTTCTGCATGTCCCTGTGAGAAACCTGTCCCCCTGTGGTGCTCGGAAAATAAATCCATACTGAGTTAGCTCCAAAGTGCCCTGTCGCACCTATTGCCTCCTCTCAGCATTCTGTGGTTGCTTGGCCTAGGGCTATAAAAGTTACCTTGGATGGCAGTGGGGGACTGAGAGCCACACCAGGGCAACCTGAATCTCTCCATACCTGCTTCCAGAGGCCAAGGCATCCTCCATCCACCTGCTCCAGGTCATTTCTGAGGAGTGGCTACCAGGAAGTGCCAACAGATGGAGCGAGGCCTCATGGGCATAAATGGGGGGACAGAGTTAGGCTACAGTGAGGTTGGTCTTTGCACGGCTATGCAGCTGAACCTTACATCATGCTGATGCCAAACCATTCTCTTACCTCTCTTATATCCAGCATTCAGGCCCAGACTCCATTCTCTCCCAGCATGGCAGCTGCTGGTGGACGTGCATCTAAAGAAAGCACCAGCAACAACTGTTAATTTCCTGACACGATTCACAATAGCGACATTTTCTCTCCTGGCCTGACCCTTCTCCAAGCAGCACATGAAGAGATTGTTCATGACACTAGTGCGGTAAGCAGGCATCTGTCTTCATTCCAGGCTCTTGGCTGAAGCCTTCCCATTGTGTTAATTATTCTTTGCCAACTGACTAATTCAGCGCTAAGTCTTCTCTTGATCTACCGTATCTATTGATTTAGTCATTCCAACTGATTGGATGTGCCTATAAAAGCTAGGCTAGCCTACTGGACTAACATTCATCCCAGTTTCTGTAACTGAGTAATCACTCACCTTACAAGAAAAGGGTGCTGACAGGACTTTGATCCTGGTTGCAGAAAGAAGACTTTTATATTCTCAGAGAACAGGAGTACTTGTGGCACTTTAGAGGCTAACACATTTATTTAAGCATAAGCTTCCGTAGGCTACAGCCCACTTCATCTGATGCGTAGAATGGAACATATAGGAGGAAGATACACATACAGAGAACATGAAAAGGTGGAAATTGCCAAACTCATTCTAAGAGGCTATTTCATTAAGATGATCTATTAGCAGCAGGAGAAAAAAAAAACTTTTGTAGTGATAATCAAGCTGGCCCATATCAGACAGTTGACAAGAAGGTGTGAGGATACTTAACATGGGGAAATAGGTAGCCTCTTAGAATGGGTATGGCAACTTCCACCTTTTCATGTTCTCTGTCTGTGTATATATATATCTTCCTCGTATATGTTCCATTCTATGCGTCCGATGAAGCTTATGCTTAAACAAATGTGTTAGTCTCTAAGGTGCCACAAGTACTCCTGTTCTTTTTGCGGTTACAGACTAACACGAGTGCTACTCTGAAACCTGTCATATTCTAAGAGCACATCCTATCCTATATTCACCACTACAAAATGGGGAATAACTGTCTAGGTCACAGCACTGCTGAAAAGGATTTGGTGGTTATAGTGGGCCACAAACTGTACATGTGGTCAATGTGATCCAGCTGCAAAAAAGGCTAATATGCTTCTGGTTTGTATTAACAGTAACATCGCATGTAAGACACAGGAGGTAATTTTCCTGCTCTAGTCAGCACTGCTGAGGACCCAGTTGGAGTACTGTGTCCAGTTCTGGGCACTATAGTTTAGGAAAGATGTGGACAAAACTGGAAGGCATCCAGAGGACAGCAACAAAAATTATATGAAAACCATCCCTATTAGAAAAGGATTAAAAAAAAACCCCGGGCAACGTTGAGTCTTGAGGGAAAAAAAGACTGAAGGGGGAAACCTGGTAACAGGCTTTCAGTATGTTAAGGCGTGCTATAAAGAGAACAGTAATCAACTGGTCTCTAGGTCCACTGGAGGTAGAACCAAAAGAAACGGGCTTAGTCCGCAGCAAAGGCGATTTAGATAAGATGTTAGGAAAAACTTTGACTATGAGGGTAGTTAAGCTCTGGAAACACCTGTCAGGGATGGTCTAGAATATTTACTTGGTCCTGCCACAGTGCAGGGGACTGGACTTGATTACGTCTCGAGGTCTCTTCCAGTCCTACATTTCTATGATTCTGTGATCCCTGAAACACAGAACTTCAGGATTTTCCATGCGCTTTTATCAATTCTTTTTGCATTCTGTCATGCTTTTGCCTTCACTGTAAGCTTTTCATTACTAGATTATTTAAAAGAGATACTAAAGCAAGTTGGTACTTTTCTGTTGTTGTCTATTTGAGCTGGTTTGTTCAGTCATTTTTTTAGAAAGAGTAAGGGATAACTGTGGGATACTGGCCCCTAATTCAGCACTCAAGAAAGCTAATATTCTAGGTGTTATATGAGGCTGTGAGTGTTGGCTGAGCACAGAATCAGCACCCACTAGTGTACTAGGTACCTCCCAATTCACTCAAAAGATATGATTCCTGCCCCAAGGAGCTTACAGACTCATTTTTAACATGACACAAGGAGATGTTAATAAGAGAATGGTAGAGGAGGAAGGATGGGGCAACATCAGTATGAGAACTGTTTCATATGTCACTGGCTTTCTAAAGCGTTTTGGAGCTAACCGCAGTAGGCAAATAGCAACATCAAATCAAATTCTGATTCTAGCTGAAGCATTTGTGGTGTCCCTCAACTTCAGGCCACTACCTCAAAAAATTGGTGAGTGCTGACTAAGGCCAGGTCTACACTACCCCCCTAATTCGAACTAAGGTACGCAACTTCAGCTACGTGAATAACGTAGCTGAAGTTCGAAGTACCTTAGTTCGAATTAGTTCGAACTTACCTTGGTCCACACGCGGCAGGCAGGCTCCCCCGTCGACTCCGCGGTACTCCTCTCGGCGAGCTGGAGTACCGCAGTCGACGGCGAGCACTTCCGGGTTCGACTTATCGCGTCCAGACTAGACGCGATAAGTCGAACCCAGAAGTTCGATTTCCAGCTGTCGAACTAGCGGGTAAGTGTAGCCAAGGCCTTAGGGAGTCCAGCGACCACTCATGAGCTTGACTGTGCAGTTCCCCAGACTGACAGCTCAGGAAGTGGGGNCCCGACCGGTACTGCCCCCCACCGGTACTGCCCCCCACCGCACATGGGAACCCCCCCACTGCCCCCACCACCCTGACCGGTACTGCCCCCCACTGCACATGAGATCCCCCCATGGGAACCCCCACCACACTGCCCCCACCACATATGAGAGCCTCCCATGGGGACCGCCCTGTGTGAGAGACTGGGGACCCCCCACACCCCATCTCTCTGGGCAAGAGACCAGGGAAATGCCCCCATGGGAACACCCATGCCTGCCACCCCATGTGAGAAACTGGGAACTGCCCCCATGGGAGCCCTCTTGTCCAATTTCCCCCAGGAACCTCTCACCTCACCGCTTGGTGTGAGAGACCTGGGAACCCCCACCTGCAGCCCTCCCACAGGAACCCGATCACCTCATGGTAGAGACCTGGGAACCCCCTTACCCCATTAGTCCTTATGGGAACTCTGATGCTCCATAGCATCCCGTTGCCCCATGTGAGAGGCCAGGAGAACCCTGACCATCCTACCCCGCTGTCCCCAGGGGAGCCCTGACATCTCCAACCCCATTGCCTTGCATGGGAGCCTTGATTCCTCTGCACACAGACCCCATTGCCCTGTGTAAGACTAGGGGCGTCTTGACGCCTGTGCACACACAATCCATTTCACCCCACTGGAGCCCAGACAAACTGCACCTCCACCCCCATGAAGTCCTGAGACCCCATCCCACTACCCCCTGGAACTCATATAGTCCCTCCACCATCATCCTATCCCTGCTGGGCTAAGTACTGGCACCTCCCCTGTGGTGCCCGGGGGACACTGATGCTCCTTGAGATGTGATTTACATGGGATTATATCATCCGTGTTATGCTGGCTTGGATAACTGTGAATGAAACAGCAATAGGATCAAATCTCAGTTGTGCTTTCTGTGGTGATGCTGAAAATGCTTTAGTCCCATCCAGTCTAGTTCCTCAAGCATTCTCAGCACCTGTTCAGCCAGATGAATTGCTGACAGTCATCAGCCAGGGGGCTAGTTTGCTAATGTAAGTGGGGCTTCAATGATAAATTGGTGATGCAGAGAGATGCATATGCATTAGTGTCTCATAACATGAATTGTCGCTGAAATTCTGGAGTTGTATTAGAATCTTGTTCAAGTGGCTATTCTGTTTTCTTTTTGCATTTATTTCATTAATAGTGCTCCCCGTATCTTCTAATCGTATCATAATTTTCCCTGGAGCGTGTCCATTTTACTGCTTCTGCCCTATCACCTCTTCAAATGCTATTTGTATAATATATTGTAACCTAGGAAACTTATTTGTGTACATATAGATTCAGTTGTCACTGAATCTTTCTGACAGGCTTGTATGAATTCTATACTGGATTAACAAAATGTGTTTATTTTTTGTTTAACAGCTTATTGGGAATGAGAGTAAACAATGTCTATGATGTGGATAATAAGACATATCTTATTCGCCTTCAAAAGTAAGAACTTCTTAACATTTGTGAACTCTGTTTTATTCCTCCTTAAAATTGAGCTTATTTGTCTTGTATTAACAGCTGCTTATCAAACCTTTATAATCAGTTTGCTAAAAATTAGTTTTGTGTTGTTCCCTGGAAGAAGATAAATATTTTTATTATGGGAGTTCATAGGAAATATCACAGGAAGATAATTGTTTTTTCCCTTTTTACAAACAAAATACAGAAAATAAGTGGAAGAGCAGGTGTGTTTTGTGCCTAAAAGTTTTTTCTTGTAAATACCAAGAACTGTGCATATGCTGTGGTAATAAGCAGCTATGACCACAGGAGTTGCTGTTCTGAAGCAATTAGTCTGTGTAGTCAGATGCTTTTTACATAGAGCCAGAAAAGTCCCTTTTGGTCACCTAGTTTCTGTGTTGGACTGTTAGCTTTCTCTTTTCCCATTTGTAATACACTCGACCAACTGGACCAGGGATCTCAAACTCAAATCACCGTGAGGGCCACATGAGGACTAGTACATTGGCCCGAGTGCCACACCACTGACACCTTTTCATATAAAGATACAAAAGCCCCCCCTTCTTCCCCGCCCCCCACTCCACCCCTTCCATGAGGCCCTGCCCCTACCCCACCTCTTCCCACCCCTTCCCCGCCCCCATTCCAAACCCTTCCCCAAAGTCCCCACCCCAACTCTGCCCCCTCCCGGCCCCTATTCCACCCCTTTCCCCAAATCCCCACCCCTGCCCCGTCTCTTCTCCGCCTCTTCCCCTGAGCATGCAGCTCTCCGCTCCTCCCCCCTCCCTCCTGGAAAGCGCTAAGTGCAGCCAAACAGCTATTTGGCGGCAGGAAACGCCTGGAGGTAGGCAGAGGAGGGGATGCAGCGTGCTGGGGGGGAGCTTGGCAGCCACAGGAAATAACTCCGGGGGGGGGGGGCGGGGAGCTTGGCGGGCCGCAGCAAATAACTCCGCGGGCCGCATGTTTGAGACCCCTGAATTGGATAGTGCTCCGGGTGGGAGACTTTTCAAACAACTTCCTGCAAAAGGTATGGTAATCAAGTAACCTCAGTATATCTAGCCCAGGGGTAGGCAACCCATGGCACGTGTGCCACCTTTGGCACGCGAGCTGATTTTCAGTGGCACTCACACTGCCACCGGTCCGAGGGGTTCTGCATTTTAATTTAATTTTAAATGAAGCTTCTTAAACATTTTAAAAACCTTATTTACTTTACATACAACAATAGTTTAGTTAAATATTGTAGACTTATAGAAAGAGACCTTCAAAAAACGTTAAAATGTATTACTGGCACGCACAACCTTAAATTAGAGTGAATAAATGAAGACTCGGCATACCACTTCTGAAAGGTTGCTGACCCCTGATCTAGCCCTTAGTTTAGTTTATCTAGTTTTTAACTTTGTCTTTTTGCTACCAAACTGGCCTCAATATATCTCAACTGTTCTAATATTTTTGACCATAACTTCGTCTGAAAGATTTCTTTGACTTGAAGTTGAAGGGCTATCTGTGGTACTTTGGTGTACAGCTCTAATGTAATGAAATGTCATTGGTATAATGACAAATTGGTGGCTTTTAAAGTGTCAAACTAGTCTTTATTTCGTCAACAGGCCAGACTGTAAAGCTACACTTCTCATTGAATCTGGTATACGGATTCACACAACAGAGTTTGAGTGGCCAAAGAATATGATGCCATCTGGGTTTGCAATGAAGGTAAATTAATCCTTCTCTTTCTGAAATTTCCTTCAGAAGAGAGAGTAATGCTGCAGCTTCACCTCTGAGATGTAAATGAACTATTAAAGTATTGCCAACTAGCTGAGTGGGTCTTGGTCAAGCAGATGACGATGATGTGAGGACTGGCTGAAAGGAAGGGCAACTGCAGAATGGTGGGGGACACAACTGGTGCTTGGTACCTGACAACAGTCAAAATGTAGTTGTTAAGACTTTAATACCCAAGCTCATAAATGTTCACTGGACTAGCCATGCCTGTTGGAATTTTACTTTGGCTAAGTGAATACATTATTATTATATAGACCAGATTCTGAAGTCTCTGTGTAGGGAAAACCCAGAGTGAATGGGAGTCTTGCATGAGTAAGGACTTCAGGATTAGATGATCTGAGGTGTCAGGTCTTGAAGTGAAGTATTAGGCTCCAGTTCGGCAAATGGATCTGTTGTGGATGCAATCTGATTGCAGAATCAGATTACAGATCTGGTTAGCTCCCCACTCCTGCAAAGAGACCAAACAGACAGGGGTATAAGAGTGCCCACGAGGAACTTCACTGAACTGCGTCTCTGCAAATCCCCCACTGAAGTCAGTGGGAGTCTTGTGGTGGATGCAGAAGTAACCCTGAGCGGAGGTCATTGCAGGATCGGGGCCTTAGGTTGCACTAGCTCTTTCCCTCCTTGGCATGGCAGAGATGTGCAAGTTTCAAATAGTACAGCTGTTTTTATTACTGTAAATGCTGAATGCTTAACAAAAATGTTTAATTTTTTGCAATTTGGAGCTACTGTTTTTCTTTAATGAGCAAGAATAGATCAGAGCTTGATGGTTATCAAAGTTTGAGCAGCTCACGTATGTAATATTCAGTTCTGTAAGTTTATACCAGATCCTGTATTTGTCTATAATAAGTGGAATAAAGATAAGATAAACAAGATATGTTCAGATTGTCACGGGGGGGGGGGGCACACAGTCGTGTAACTAAATATTTCAGTTTAAAATACTATGAGTAGGACCTTTCTGTTTACACCTTATATACATATGCATATTTTAATATTTCTTTCTTCCCCATCGTCAGTGTCGTAAGCATTTAAGGAGTAGAAGACTTGTCAGTGTAAAACAGCTGGGGATAGACAGAATTGTAGACTTTCAATTTGGAAGCGATGAAGCAGCCTATCATCTCATTGTTGAGCTTTACGACAGAGTAAGTCATAAAATTGGTTAGTCTATAAATTAGTATTTAATATGGACTCTAATAATGGTCAGTTTTGATGCTCTTGCAGGGAAACATTGTTCTGACAGACTATGAATACTTAATTTTAAACATCCTGAGGTTTCGCACAGATGAGGCAGATGATGTCAAATTTGCAGTTCGGGAACGGTACCCAGTTGATAACGCTAAAGCGCCTGCACCATTACCTACCTTGGAAAGGTAACTTTATTCTGTCCAACATGCATCTTATAAATAAAGTAAAGACCACTTTTACATATAAACATTTTGAGTCTGTTTTAAGCTTTGAACATTGTGTAGGTGATGTAGCTCTCACGGAATTGAAATTATTTGCTTTCTTCTTTAATTCAGAAAACATGGAAAATCAATTCAACATCGTGCATTTATTCTTTTGAATAGCAGCTATTCTGCTTATTATGTTTCTTAGGTTGACTGAAACAATATCAAATGCACCTAACGGGGAACTGCTAAAGAGGGTCCTTAACCCACATCTTCGTAAGTAATGACATTATTACAAAATGAAATGTTCAAACTGTTCGCATTCATATTAGATGTAATCTGAAAATTAAAATAAAAAACACACAACTGTGTCTCAGAAGGTTCAAGACGGTCTCCTATATATAAAATGCAAAATTATTTGTTAAAAGACTAGAATTTTAATAAAAAGGTATAGGAACTTGGCTGCAATTCTTTAATGTGTTTTATATGGGTGTAGGGATTTGTCCACGAAGCACTTATAGTATCGGGACCTTTGTTGAATTTTCTCAGTGGTGGCCAGAATCTCATATTCAGTTTTGGAAATTTAATCATTCTTAATACAGATTTCAACCTGAATGTTTAAACGGCTTTCTATAGTTGGCTCTCTCTACTTTTATAGCTTATGGAGCCACGCTTATTGAGCACTGCCTTATAGAAGCTGGATTGTCTGGTAATGCCAAAGTAGATCAACAGATGGGAAGCAAAGGTATGTAGGCGTATAATATTTGTGCACTTCAAAGTTTGCTTGACTATATTTGGAGGGGCAGAGAAGACACCTAGGCACCCTTCACTGAGGCAGTAAAAGAACAGTGGCTTTGTTTAATGAAAAAGGGGCTCAGCCAGGATTGGCTGAAAATGCTGAAGAGAACTTTGGGTGAGATAAACGTCTTGAGATGGAAGGTTAACTTGTTAGTTAAGTTTGGTCTCTAAAAGCGTGTCATGATTTATTTATATGTAACCACTGGTTTCCAATATTCATACTCACTACTCCTTGAATCTCTATTCACCCCTTATTCTTGTTTTCATTATAAATATATCTAAGTGCTGTGGTGTTAAGCAAAGTGGTGGTCCTCAGTTGAAACTTAAAAGCTGGTACGTAGTGTTCCTTTGGGAAGAGTAGGCCTGGTAATTCTGTGAGCGTTCAGTGGAGAAGGGGCTGGATGCTGTAGGGAAAAGTCAGAGGATTTGGAGACTGGTGTATGCTTATTGCTACCTGTCCAGAGAAAGCGAGGCCTGGAAGACAGGGCTTGTGTTGCCAGAGGCTGGTGGTTTCAGGGAGCTCACCCACAGCAGGCACAGACAAAACTGCTTCACGCTAAGAGCAGATAGTGGTGAGGCACTTCACAACCCAGGGTACCCTTGGGGAGCATCACAATGGATATGCAGTGTAAGTTTTTACAGGCTGGAGACTATTTTAACTCTATTCTCTTAAAGCCCTAGCATTGCGTACACCCCAGTATTTTTCCATCCCTTTTAGCCTCAATTCTAAATAGTTACAGTAGCACTTCATCAAATGGCACAAAGTTAATTGTGATATTGGAAGGAGTTATAAGGGACTTACTATACAAGAGTCATGTGCCAAAGTGTTAATCATGAAAAAAAGATATTGATCAGAAAGCAAGATGGTGGATTTAGAATGAATTAGAACAGTTGCTTTTGATATGTTTGGAATATACAATTATGGGTTGAGGTGGTAAGGTCAGAATGATTAGTTCTGTATCATACTTTGCTATGAGTGTTTTTTGGAGGGGGAGAACTATGTTAATATGGTGATCTCTAATTAATTAAAATAATGTAATACCTGATATCTGTTGTTATGTGAGGTGCTGTAATAAAGAAGAGAGCTTTATGGCTAATGTTTCAAAAATAGGGACTTTCATTGTACACCCTTGTCAAGACAGGTAATTTCAGTCATCCAGTCCTTGTTTTTTATGTGCAATTTTGTGTTTGTGCCAGCACTCTTATATTTTATACATGTAACTGGAATACGTATTTTTTTTTAAGAAATAGCTCAAAGTTTAAAAAGGACACAAAATGAGGCTTTCTTTAAAATGGAAACTTGTTTCTAATGCAAGGAGTGGATGGTTAAAGATGCTTATTAAAATGCAGACTTTTTTTTTTAATTTACAAGGTTTTAGAGTATTTCAGACAGTAGGATTATTGAAAATCTCATAATCCAGACTTCCCACAAGAACTGTACCTTGGAGAAAATTCCTCCTTATCCCTGACTAGAAATGCAGTTAGTGGCATAGGTTAGTTTTCGGTCTGTCAAGCTTTACCCTTTATTGGTTAAGTAGTGCAGTATGTGTTTATGTAAAATATGCCAAAATTCGTGTCTCTTCAAAATCCATTTTTTTTCCTTTAGAAAATATTGAAAGGGTACTTGCTGCTTTACACAAGGCAGAAGAATATATGAAGATAACTAACAACTTTAGTGGGAAGGTAAATCTTAACTGGTATCTGCACGGTTCAAAGTTAAACTGTCTAATAAGAAACGAACATGCATTTTTGTTTTTCTATCATGTTAGACATTTGCTATTGGTTTAGAATTCCTATCATATCTTTTCATGTTGTTGTCTTCCTATTTTTGCTGCTATGATGCACTCCAGATACTAATAAGGAATATATATATCACCCTTGTCTTGGACATGCAGTCTGTAAATGAACTAATGGCATAAATGGGACCTATCTGACTTGTGTGTCACCGTTGTATTTAAACACTGATAGTAATTTTAACATATGGAGTGTTCAGGGATATCAGAATAATCTTCGTCTGTAGCTCAATGAGGAACCAACGTTTAATTTTGCAGTTATGTGTCTTAAAGGTATTCATGTGCCTTCTACACTGATTTTAATGCAACTCAGAAATGAGGCCTGAGTAGAAAGACTGCCAATTACGAGTAGGTAATAGAGAGAATTCGTTAATCTTGGGAATGTAGTCCTAATTTTCAAACATGTATTTATTTATTGCAATAATAACTATTGAATATCCTCTGTGGGCCTGTATCAGTGTTTCTGATCATTTTCACTTCCAGTGGCAAAATTGTGCTACAGCCCATCCACTCCTCTCTCTTCCATGTTCTGAGTCTGCTGCCTTATAACAAGTTCTTCTCTAACTTCAAGGAGGAAAGGATTGCTCAGTTTATGGTGCAATTCATTCTGACTCTGACTTGCCCATTATTGCATCCCAAACAAACAAGGGTTGTTTAAAATGTAAGGTACAAAGTTTGCGTGATGCATTGTAGACTTGGGTTCGTTATAGAAGTTCAGCTTTCATTTGGAATATTTTGGAATAAAAAGGAGTGGCCAAAATTTTACCTGCAAAGTCAGTTAGCACCATAAAGTCTCTACGAAAAAAGTTCTTACCAACGGATTTAGTGTCAGATGTTTGCAAGGTGTTAAACTGTTCCTCCCTGGGCAAGAAAGGAAAAATAACATTTAAGATTCCTGGAAAGAAATGAGTATGAATGTGGTGTCTTATGTTTTTTTCTTTTAAAGGGTTATATCATCCAGAAACGTGAGAAAAAGCCAAGCCTGGAGCCAGATAAACCCGCAGAAGAAATCCTCACGTAAATATTTGAAGTATTAACTCCCTTTCTTACCAGAAAACTAATTTATATTAAGCACTCAAGTAATACTATCAAATGTATATTTTACAGATATGAGGAATTTCATCCTTTCTTGTTTTCTCAACATTTAAAGTGTCCGTACATGGAATTCGAATCATTTGATAAGGTATAGTGGTTTTGCTTATACTGTATTAAGTAGTTTAAATGACTGATACTAAAATCATGAAAGAAAATATGCTGAAACTATTACCTTTTAATGCTTTATGACTAGTTAGTTTGGTGTGTAAAATCAGAAAATATCATACAAAAATATAGGCTAAATAAAATACTTCTTGGTGACTACAGTTGACCCATTTATGTTCCCAATTTGTCTGTCATGTCCAGTAACTGTGGTGTTGTAACTGTGTTGGTCCCAGGACATTCGAGAAACTAGGTGGATGAGGAAATATCTTTGTTGGATCAAGTTTGAGTCTCTCACCAATAGAAGTTGGTCCAATAAAAGATATTTCCTCACCCATCTTGTCTCTCAAATGTCCAGTAGCTGAAATATAGCATGTGGCATTGGCGAAAGACGTGTTTGTGTTCAGAAACTAGCTACTCTCTGTCTTCACTTATTTAAACATATTTTGCTGGTGGTTATATGGGTGTTTATAGACAGTTGGTTTATAGCTGAGGATAATAGCAAAAATATAAACATGGTGAATGTTTGACATGGATTTTCACTAAAAATGAAATCTTTGCCCTTTCTGGTGCTTGGTTAACTAAGGTTAACGTAACCTATAGATGATTATTTTATACTAAATCCGATTGCTAGATTCCCCACTTTGCACTCTCCTGCCATGCCTCCCCATCATGTTTGTACCACCTACCTCACAGCGCTGGTGATTTCCATAGCATAAATAAACTCAGAAACTTTATTATAAGCAGTGTCTGCCTATTGAAACCAACCACAAAGAACTGTATTGAACTTCATATGCTTGATTTGGAGATTCTGTTCTTATTAACCAGTTGATTATTATGATGGCTCATTGCAGAGACGGCTGTACGTACAGTAGTTTCACAGTAGATACATGCTTACATTAAGGAATGTGTTCCTTCCTTCACTACATCATTTGCTAATATAGAATTTGGCTCCAGTTCAGTCCCATGGTTAAAACTATGCCTGTGCTTAAGTTCCTTGCTGAACTGGCCCTGGACTAGGTAGAGCCGGGGAAGTTGTTGACACCTATTTTAGGATCAAACTCCCGTTTGCAGTCTCTGCAGTCTCCTCTTAGGAACAGGACCTCCCCCTGTCTGCTTACTCTTTTCTGATCTAGGTTACTGCATCTTTTGAGATTCTTTAAACTGACTTTTTCTCTTGAAGGCAGTGGATGAATTTTACTCCAAGCTAGAAGGTCAGAAGATTGATTTGAAAGCTTTGCAACAGGTACAGTCTCATTCACAAGCAGAACAGCTGATCTGACTCCTTTATAGTTTCATTTGCCTGATTTAGGGGCCCTTGCTCGTTATAGTTTGGCAGGTGGGTGCTGTCTTGTTCAATTAAAGATAATGGGTTGGCTTGTAGGGGCAGGTCTGAAGCTGTGTGCACCAGGGCAGTTCTTGTTGGGAAATTACCATCACTATGACTGCTACTATCATTAGTGTTACGATGCTTCCGTGGATTCCTCTTAAACTGTGCGCACACAGCATTGAATAGCTAATCAACAAGGGAGTGCCTGTCCAAATATCACTGAAGTGGCTTTCGCTACAGTGGCTCAACAGAATGACAGTGCTCAACAGAATCCCGTTTCCACTTCTTTCTTCTCCGTACTGTAATAGGACGCAGTTGGGTGTTGAATATCTAACACTGTAAAATTTGTAATATGTGGAGTCTATCAGTGCTACACCTGGCTCATGAGACAGCTCATGGTGTCCGACACCATTAGATGGTCCAGAGACATCTACACGGAGCACACCATGGGACACCGTCAGTACTAGGACAAGTAACCAAGACCGCAGGGAAATAACCCACTTCCTCCCCTGACAAACCAAGGGACACACCCCACCCATGTACCTATTCGCTACACCAATACTGACTTGGACTCTAAATACATTCTATGGGTGGCATACCCAAGATCACTTACTCATTGACGCTTTAAAAACTCCCACACTCCAATCTGGGTGTATGCTGATTTTGTACTATGTATGTATCTTGTGAACCTTGTAACTGATACTTGTAATCTCTCATAACTCAAGCCTGACCCCAGATGTACAGTACCTTCCTTCTTAATTTGTGTACATTTGATTTTAAACATTACCTTTAATAATATTTTTCCTTTCTTCTCTTTGGCTGTTGAAAGGAAAAACAAGCACTGAAGAAGCTGGAAAACGTTCGTAAAGATCATGAGCATAGACTAGAATCTCTTCATCAAGCTCAGGTAGAACTATGTGTTTTCATAAGACAAGTTTTAAAGACAAAATATTTTTAATATTCCATGCAGTGTCACCTCCACCATAAGTTGTGTTCCTTAGTGTTCACTTGAGATAACAAATTGGAGTATTTTTTCACTAACAAGTTCCCCCAGCTTCTCTCCCGTTTTGGTGAAGTGTGAACTGTAGTAGTGATACATTGCTTCTTGTCAATGCTTTGCACGCCCTTGCAAGAGGTCGCCTTTTGAACAATGTGGTGTTTAATTTTAGTGCAGCTGTATTAATTGTATGGATTTGTTTCTTTAATCATCATTTTTATAAAATTGAATTGGTTTTTAGTCTGAATTGTAAGAAAGCTTTTTCTTTCCTGAAGGAAATTGATAAGGTCAAAGGAGAACTCGTAGAAATGAACCTGGACATAGTTGAGCGAGCTATCCAGGTGGTTCGCAGTGCGTTAGCCAACCAGATAGACTGGACTGAAATCGGAGCAATTGTAAAAGAAGCTCAGGTTCAAGGAGACCCTGTTGCGAGTGCAATCAAAGAATTAAAGCTTCAGACAAATCATATCACAATGCTACTAACGTAAGTATGTTGTAGAGGAACAAGACATTAAGAGGGACTAATCCCACAACGAGCAAGTTAACTAGGAAAAGAGCATCTTCATTTGAGTTTACATTATTTTGTCAGTTAATAGATGTCAGATGTGCTGGATTATAGCAGCATTAAAGCGTGAGTGTGAGGGCTTTATGAACAGACAGAGAGGCTCTGGTTGAATACGCACCTTTCTTTCTTGGTTTTTCTTTAGTTCAGTAACTGAAATAAACTCTTCAAGCATATAAAAGCAAGAGCTAACTGATCATATTTAGAAAGTGGTGGGAAATGTCTAAGAGGAAAGGGCAGTAGTGAGCAAAAGCACTTTTACCTGCACGTCCTAGGCAATTCCGGGAAACATGCCTTTCATTTGGTTTGATGCAACAGGCAACACCAAGCATATTATGCAAAACAAATGCATTTAAAAAATCAGTAATTTAGAGAATCTTGACGTTCCTTGATGCCAAAAAAAGGGGAATCTATCTGGAAGTTTAGCATGCTACAGGCTGGCTGGACAAGATGGCCCAGTAAACAAGTTAGAGTTCAAAATTCAAACTGGTATGAGCTGTGATTTAGATCATTGTGCTCCCTGCAGGAAAATCATCACAAGAAGCTTGATATTGGATCAGTGCCTTGCCCTTGAGGACACTTAAAAATAAAAAAACTAAATGAGGTACAAAACAAAAGTGTCCTGCAGGTATCAGAAGCAAACTAGAAATATATTTAACTGTTTCAGAGTAGCAGCCGTGTTAGTCTGTATCCGCAAAAAGAACAGGAGTACTTGTAGCACCTTAGAGACTAACAAATTTATTAGAGCATAAGCTTTCGTGGGCTACAGCCCACTTCTTCGGATGCATACAGAGTGGAATAAATATTGAGGATATATATATATATATATATATATATAAAAACAACAAAGAGTCTGGTGGCACCTTAAAGACTAACAGATTTATTTGGGCATAAGCTTTCGTGAGTGAAATACTTGTTCCACTCTGTATGCATCCGAAGAAGTGGGCTGTAGTCCACGAAAGCTTATGC
This sequence comes from Trachemys scripta elegans, assembly GCF_013100865.1. Lineage (NCBI taxonomy): Eukaryota > Metazoa > Chordata > Testudines > Emydidae > Trachemys > Trachemys scripta. Next base: position 6,579,012 of record NC_048301.1, on the reverse strand, counting down.
TCTAATAAATTTGTTAGTCTCTAAGGTGCCACAAGTACTCCTGTATATTTAACTGTGTAAATGTACTGGAAATCCCATGATCCTAAAACCAAATATAAGAGATCTTCGTTTGAGCTGATAGATAGAGAACCCCTATCAGGAAGCCTAGTAGAGAGTAAAAAACTGATAGTGGAAAATATCTTAAGTCAGTATGGAAAAGAAGGATATGAGAACTGTACTGATAAGCAAAAAGTGAATATATGGGTTTTCAGATGTATATTCCAGCTTCTGAGCAGAATGTGGGGCTGAAATAATCTTGCTTCTGCTCACTGTCACAATTTGCTTCCTGTGTTATTTTGAGGAAATTCTATGGTCTATGTTATGCAGGAGGTCAGACTAGATCAGTGGTCCCCAAACTGTGGGGTGTGTGAAGGAACGTCCATGGGGGAGAGGGGCGCAGTGGGGCTTGGGCCAGCCCCTATGGGGCGGTGAGGAGGGAGCACTGCCCAGACCCACTTTGCCTCCAGTTCAGCTCCGGCCGCACTCCTGCTCCCGTGGTTCAGACCCCTTTCCACCTCCGGTTCCTACTCTTGGCTCCCAGCCACAGCTCCATTCCTCGGCCCTGGCCCCTAGCTTGGCCACGATTCTGCTCCTGGCCCAGGGGTACAGGGGCTTGCACACATTCCATTACTGGTTAGGGGTGGTGCAAGAGGAAAAGTTTGGGTACCACTGGACTAGATGATCACAATGGTCCCTTCTGGTCTTGGAATCTGTCAGTCTCTCTGTTATTTCAGTTAATTTCACAATATGAATTAAGGTCACAGCTAATCATACACATCATCTAAAGATAGTTGAATCTACAGATGATAATGGAAACAATAGTATACTTTGCTGTGTGATGCAGAGAAAACATTATAATGCTGTATGCTCCTCTATCTCCTTAAGGCTACACATGCCAAACATCGCAACAGAAGGCAGAGTTCACTCTGAGTAGCAAAGGCAACTCAAAGTAATACATGCTCAGAATAGCTTCATAATAATGGATCAGATTTCACAAACTCTCAGACCATTACCTATCTTGCATTTGCTTTGATTAAACATAATGAGCCACAATCTGCTCTTCATTTTGCACAAAGATGAAGGGTAAAATGTCCTATATTTGTTTCATCTTTGTTCTCCTCCTCCTCCTCCTTCTGTCTGAAAGTGCATAATCAAAACTGTTATAATTACACATTTATCTTTATTCATACCCATAGAGCCTTCTTCAGATTGAAAAAAAGAATGTGTATCTTTTGTAATATTATTTACAAAATTAATGGAAGGAGGAATGCATCTTGCTAACTTTTACAATAAAAAGTCTGGAGTACTTTTAAAGACAATCAATATACTTTTATATTTTGGTAGAAACCCGTATGTATTATCAGAGGAGGAGGATGAAGATGACGAAGCTGATCATTGGAAAGAAATTGAAGAACCAAAGGGGAAGAAGAAAAAGCATAAGAATAAACAGCTGAAGAAACCTCAGAAAAACAAGCCATTGTTGGTTGATGTTGATCTCAGTTTGTCTGCATATGCCAATGCTAAAAAGTAAGATTTAAAATGTGTGTGTTTTTTAATAGTCTGCTCCTTATCAGCTTAATTTCAGTAGACTCTGCTACTATCAAAAAAATTAGTCTTTTTCCTACAGAAATATTTAGCGTGTATGGCCTTACCTTAGTTATAGACTGTCCATGCCTCTGCCCCAGAATGCTGTCTTGCCATTTCTGTGTTAACCAATCTCTGACAACCATTCTAATTTAATGTTAATTACATCAAGCATAGAAACAAACACAGGACATAATGGCTCCTTTCTCTGCAAAGCAAATATAAAGGCAGGGGTCTACATTTCAGTGAGGATAATAAATTAGTAACTTCATTTCAACTGATACAATTTTCAGATGAAAAGTGACAAGCAATAAGCAAAAAAGCTAAGCCAAACATAACATTTTCATTATCAGAATGGAGTATTTACTGCTGGCATGAAGTACCGTGGGAAGAAATAACCATAAAAATGAATTAATATGCTGGGATCTGAGATGTAAATGGATTTGTGTTTCACAGATATTATGATCATAAGAGACATGCTGCCAAAAAAACACAGAAGACAGTAGAAGCTGCAGAGAAGGTATTTATTGTTTGTTTTGAATTTAGTTAAAAGCAAAGATGTTGTTTTATTGCTACAGCCTAAAACCGAACTTTCAAATGTACCTTTGTGTGTTAAAAATAATACAGTTATGCTGATTTAATGTTTCAGCCTCCCATCAAGCTTGCCAAAACAATTTAACCTACATGTAGGGCTGACAAGTTGCAACCTTGAATCATTTACTTCAAACTCCTTAAAAGCATTTATAATGGAAATGCTGACAGACCAGTAGCCGAGGCAACATTAACAGGAACCATTATGATCAGGTAGCTAATGTTGTTTTCAGAGCGCACATTTTAGAGAAACTACCTGACAGGATAATGGAGACATGCCTTTTCAAAATTATGAAGATTTTAAGACTGCATTTAATGACGTGCCTCTAATTTTGGGCAGAAATGGTTTTTAGGCCTGCAAATTGAATATGTGCCAAATGAGTGGCTGTACTGATCCAAACTACATTTTGGGGGTATTTTTCTTCATATTGTCTTATTGTTTGGTTCTTGCTTGTCTGATTACTGCATTTGTAGAATTGGGAATGTCCATGTTTCCTAAACAGGCATTCAAATCAGCAGAAAAGAAGACAAAGCAAACATTGAAAGAAGTTCAAACAGTTACCACCATTCAGAAAGCAAGAAAAGTTTATTGGCAAGTAAACTTTAGATAGTTACCCTCTCAGATGCGTGTGTGATTCTGTGCAAACTTAAAAGGACGTTGTTGACATGAAATCTAATTGTTTTTTTTTCTAAAAAGAGTTAAAAGTAGTGTTTTGGTACTACACCCACCCCTACGTCCCTTGTCAGTTGTGGTGGTTTTAGTTATAAGCCCCAGTCCTGCCGGTAGATCCACATAGGTGGGCCCCTTCAAGACTGCTCTGCATGGGTATGCGGATTTGCCTATGTGGATCCTCTTGTGGGATTGGGGCCATGTTTTCCTAAAATTTTAAACATTTTCTCTTCTGTGCTATATAAAAGATCCACACAAACAACTGGGGAGACTGACTGTAGACAAAGTTATATCAAGTGCTCACAGAGTAAACATGGAAAATAAAAGAAATACTTTCTCCCTTTTTATAAACAGCTGTTTTAAAAGTAGCAATTATAATTTAAAAAAAAAAGACTGTAATTTGCTTGATGTGTCCTTTTAAAGAATATGATTGACAGCACAATTACATTTGTACAATACCTTGAATTTATGCCATATACATATGTATGAAACTGTAGCTGGTTAACAAAATGAAATATCTTTGAGAATACCTGTCTTTCCACCTATAATACATTAAAGTACTGAGACCCTGGCAAAAACATACCTTCTGTAATAGGCAAACAGTTCCAGTTATTTTATACAGCGTGGTTTGATGTAATTTGACAGGTTTGAGAAGTTCCTGTGGTTTATTAGCTCTGAAAATTACCTCATTATAGCTGGAAGAGATCAACAGCAGAATGAAATGATTGTGAAGCGATATTTGAAATCAGGTTAGTAAGATTAAATCAAGCATGTCAGCATAGTTTTTGTTTTCTTTGCTGATTGTTGTAAATGCTTGTATTGTACATCGAACACTGTTAGATCTTTATTAGCTTGTGTATAAAATTCAGCTTGCTTGTATGCATTCTCATTTTTCTACATTGTCTGGAATTTCAGACAGCGAAGTTCTTTGGAGCTGTATAATTATGTCCATGTGTGAGGTGTGATATGGAATGCAGCTTCTTCACCCAATAGTTTTGAAATTGCCTGAACTGAGTTAAAAAGCAAACTAAGGCCTGGTCCCCACTAAGTCCCCAAATCGGACTAAGGTACGCAAATTCAGCTACGTTAATAACGTAGCTGAATTCGAAGTACCTTAGTCCGAACTTACCGCGGTCCAGACGCGGCAGGAAGTCTCCCCCCGTCGATGCCGCGTACTCCCCTCGGCGAGCTGGAGTACCAGCGCCGACTGTGAGCACTTCCGGGATCGATCCCAGAACATCGATGGCGTGCCGCCGGACCCTCCGGTAAGTGAAGACAAGGCCTAACAGACTTTACCTTTTGCAGTTGTACATCATTCCACATGGAGGAACATAAGTCATGGACATAAGTTATAGCTAGTATTTTCCTACAGCAGTGCTTCTCAACTAAGGGTCCCGGACCCTTTGGGGGGCTGCGAGTGGATTTTGGGGGGCTGTCAAGCAGGGTTGGCATTAGACTTGTTGGGGCCCAGGGCAGGAAGCTGAAGCCCCACTTCATGGGCTTGAAGCCTGGGGCCCTGAGACCAGCCACTGCGTGCTGACGCCTGAGCAACTTTGTTTCATAGGGCCCCCTGTGGCCTGGGGCCCCAGGCACTTGCCCTACTTGATACCCCCTAACACTGGGTCCTGCCATTTATATGCAGAAAAACAGTTGTTGTGGCACAGATGGGCTGTGGAGTTTTTATAGGATGTTGCGGGGGGGCCCTCAGAAAGAAAAAAGTTGAGAACCCCTGGCCTACAGCACAATACAGAATTCAGAAGTACTGCAATATATTAGCATACCAGAGGTCTTAGTTCACCATGATATTGATGTCAGAATAAATAATGACTAGTATGGGGTATAATTGACAAGTAGACATAATTACTTTCCCTGAATATGTGAATGTTTTGGCCGTGATCCAAGTAAATCAGTTTCTAATTAAAGCTTGGAACCCTCTCTTAATGATCGGTGCAGCAACTAAGTGTGCTCAATGACATGTCCCAATCTTCTCTCTCCTGTTCTAGGAGATATATATGTGCACGCTGACCTACATGGTGCAACTAGCTGTGTAATCAAGAATCCTACAGGTAATTCATCTGTGGTTGACGCTGATTTATAATCTATTAAAAACAAACAATTTGAAATAAAACTGACTTTAGTAAAAATGTACTGCTATATCTTTGTCCACTCTCCATTTCACTTCAGATTTTGGGTTGACAGGTTTTAGTCTGAATTCATTCCTTCTTAATGTGCAACCCAGTGATAAAGCCATAATAGCACAGTACTTTTTTGTGCAGGAAAATTGCTTTCAGGAACTGCCTCTGTAGATTCATAGATTCTAGGACTGGAAGGGACCTCGAGAGGTCATCGAGTCCAGTCCCCTGCCCGCATGGCAGGACCAAATACTGTCTAGACCATCCCTGATAGACATTTATCTAACCTACTCTTAAATATCTCCAGAGATGGAGATTCCACAACCTCCCTAGGCAATTTATTCCAGTGTTTAACCACCCTGACAGTTAGGAACTTTTTCCTAATGTCCAACCTAGACCTCCCTTGCTGTAGTTTAAACCCATTGCTTCTGGTTCTATCCTTAGAGGCTAAGGTGAACAAGTTTTCTCCCTCCTCCTTATGACACCCTTTTAAATACCTGAAAACTGCTATCATGTCCCCTCTCAGTCTTCTCTTTTCCAAACTAAACAAACCCAATTCTTTCAGCCTTCCTTCATAGGTCATGTTCTCAAGACCTTTAATCATTCTTGTTGCTCTTCTCTGGACCCGCTCCAATTTCTCCACATCTTTTTTAAAATGCGGTGCCCAGAACTGGACACAATACTCCAGCTGAGGCCTAACCAGAGCAGAGTAGAGCGGAAGAATGACTTCTCGTGTCTTGCTCACAACACACCTGTTAATACATCCCAGAATCATGTTTTTGCAACAGCATCACACTGTTGACTCATATTTAGCTTGTGGTCCACTATAACCCCTAGATCCCTTTCTGCCGTACTCCTTCCTAGACAGTCTCTTCCCATTCTGTATGTGTGAAACTGATTTTTCCTTCCTAAGTGGAGCACTTTGCATTTGTCTTTGTTAAACTTCATCCTGTTTACCTCAGCCCATTTCTCCAATTTGTCCAGATCATTTTGAATTATGACCCTGTCCTCCAAAGCAGTTGCAATCCCTCCCAGTTTGGTATCATCCGCAAACTTAATAAGCGTACTTTCTATGCCAATATCTAAGTCGTTGATGAAGATATTGAACAGCGCCGGTCCCAAAACAGACCCCTGCGGTACCCCACTCGTTACGCCTTTCCAGCAGGATTGGGAACCATTAATAACAACTCTCTGAGTACGGTTATCCAGCCAGTTATGCACCCACCTTATAGTAGCCCCATCTAAATTGTATTTGCCTAGTTTATCGATAAGAATATCATGCGAGACCGTATCAAATGCCTTACTAAAGTCTAGGTATACCACATCCACAGCTTCTCCCTTATCCACAAGGCTCGTTATCCTATCAAAGAAAGCTATCAGATTGGTTTGACATGATTTGTTCTTCACAAATCCATGCTGGCTGTTCCCTATCACCTTACCACCTTCCAAGTGTTTGCAGATGATTTCCTTAATTACTTGCTCCATTATCTTCCCTGGCACACAGATCCCCACTCTGAGATCCTTTTTTACAATGTCTGGTTACTTTTTAAACGCGGGCTCAGATAACCCAAATGTTGTGGTGTTGCCATTACAGGTGAGCCGATCCCTCCCCGTACCCTGACTGAGGCAGGCACCATGGCATTATGTTACAGCGCTGCCTGGGATGCTCGTATCATCACTAGTGCTTGGTGGGTCTATCATCACCAGGTAATGAGATCTTGCTTGTTAGTTTTGAGAAGTTAATCTCTGAAAGAATGAGTGCGGAACTGTAGATGGAAATGTCACCACAGATGAAATTAAAGACTAAAAGAAACATAATTGTATATAATATGTGATGGTCCTTACAAGTTCTCCCTGGCTCTACCACAGTGGCCTTGGATTGTGAATCTTTGGTATAATGGGCCCATGACCCAAGAAATGCTGTGGGTTCGGCATCTTTTAAAAAGAGGTTAAAAGTCTGTGATGCGCTGCACTCCTCTCTGGTGAGCGCCTCCGGTGGGCTGGGTGCAAACCTGCAGGCACTCAGCTCACGGTGCCTGTCAGCTGTTGCCCTCATCAGGTGGGTCTTCAGTGGCTCAGCCCTCTGGCTAAGTCACACATAGGGCACAGCTACCCTACAGAGTTTATTGTGGTGCAGCTGCACTGGTGTAGCTGCTCTAAGCAAACAGGAGAGCGTTCTCCTGTCGTCTTAACTACTTCAGCTTCCATGAGTGGCAGTAGCTATGTTGTGGGAGAAGCTCTTCTGCTGATATAGTGCTGTCCACGCCAGCGCTTATGTTGGCTTAACTTGCCTCTCTCAGGCGAGTGATTTATTCACCCCCCTGGGAGATATAAGTTGTGCCAACATGAGCTGTAGTGTAGACATAGCCAGAGTCTAAATGCATGAGAGGATCTCTTCCGGGTGACAAAGTTCCAACACGGACTATCACTGTGCCCATGTTGGTATCTGTGGCCCCGCCTTTGGGCTCAGTTCTCAGCCCCTTCTGGGCTAGCTTTCAGTCTGTCCCTGCCCAGGCATTCTCCCTGGAGGCTTTGTCATCAGCAGTTCTCTAGCATCCCAGCTCTCCAGCCAATTTACTCCTTAACTTCAGTCCCCTTCTGGGGGTAACAAAGTTGAAAGAATGGTTGGCCCTCTTCAGGGTCTTCAGCCCCATCCCTGGTCCTGTTTAAACTCCCAGCCCCTTTCTTGGCCTTTTAATGCAGAGTCATATCCCCTCCTTGAGGCTTAAGCCATTTCTCCTGTGGCCGATGGGGGAACCCGGGCCCAGCCACTACTCCAGGTCCCAACCCAGGGACCCTAGAGACAACAGCCACATACTGTTTCCTCTACTTGGTTGTTGCTGCTATTCCTGGACGGCTTCCCACTTGGTCTCATCACCTTCACTCATTACCTTAGGTTATAGTCCTTGGGTTCTACTTCCTTGCTCCCTGTTTGCGCAGGGTCTCGCCCAGGCCTCCTTGCCTGGAGAGTCTGTCTTATCCCTTTCAGTCCCAGTCAGGAACTGACTTGCTCAGGTGGCCCTGCTGCTCTTTTTAACTGAGCCTGCTCGGGTCTGATTGGCTGATCCCCTGCAGCCTTTCCGCGCAGGCCTGGAGGACCTACCTTTGTGCCTTTTCTGGAGCGGGGTGTGGTAGGACTGCAAGGCCTCCAGCAGGTTTCCTCAAAGGGTGTGGTACACCCCAGCACAAGGTCATATGGTTTGGGAATGATTTTTAAAAAGTGTAACCAGTTTTTAATTTTCTGTTAGAACTTTAACTCACATATTAAATAAGGGTTGGTTTGTTTTTGTTGTTAAACACCTAGAATATTAGAATGGGCAGGCAACATGAAAAGCTGATCTGTTTTCTAGAGTCAGTCACTTGATATAATTTCACCAAGCTTGCTGTGGTTTACCCTTTCCAGTATGTTCTTTCTTCATGGCACTGTATTGTAACTGAGGCTAGCTCATGTACATATTTGTTGTATCTCTACTTAAGTATCTGTGTGTGGTTTTGATTGCTGTTTTGGGCCCTAATAGTGAAAGACTGGTTCCCAAAAAGTTGTTGGAATCTCTCATTGCTTCCCTGCCGGGAAAACAATTTCTTTCTGCTTTGCTTTGAACCTTTAATCTCAAGACTGATTAAGGACTTTCCCTCTGGCAAAGAAGGCTGGTCTCAAAGGAACCTCCTGCAAGCAGAGCACCAGTATTGCTCTGGGAGCAGTGGAATGGGAGTCTTCTATTGCAGAGCCCACTTAAGTCAGCTCTGGGGAGAAACTGAGGGCTTGTCTTCACTACTGGGGAGATCAGCACTGCTACGGGTGTCGATTTAGCGGGTCTAGTGAAGACCTGCTAAATTGATGGCAGAGCCCTCTCCGGTTGATCCCTGTAATCCAGCTCCTCAAGAAGATTAAGGTAAATCGACCGGAGAGTGTCTCCCATCAACGCAGTGGTGAAGACACCGGGGTAAGTCAACCTAAGCTAAGCTACATCAACTCCAGCTATGTTAGTCACGTAGCTGGAGTAGCGTATCTTAGGTACTTACCCCGGTAGTGAAAACATGCCCTCAGATTCATAGATTTGTAAGGCCAGAGGTGACTGTTGTGCTCAGATCTGATCCCCCTGCATAACACAGTCTATAAAATGTTATCCAGCGATTTCGACATTGAGCCCAGTAACTTATGGTTGAACTAGAGCAGACAGACTAGAAAGACATCCAGTGATGATTTAAAGGCTTCAGGTGATGGGAGGTTGTTCCTCAGCAATCCTCCCTATAATACTCTTCACTTTGTGAAGTTACAAAGCTGTCCTTAGAAATCAGAAATGCAGTTATCTTAAATGCTCATTTTTATTACTGTTATTACGCAGTGAGGCACAGTTTTCTATGGTACTTTATTAAGTATATGATATGTGGTACTTTTCTTAGGTGTCTAAAACAGCACCAACTGGAGAATATCTAACTACAGGAAGCTTCATGATAAGAGGTGAGATCTTGAAGAGTAAACCACAATTGTCTGGAAAATCTGTATCTTCTACAGTGACAGGGATCACTGCAAGAAGTTGGCAAAAAATGTTTATATATTTAAACCACCTTATGTTTTCCTTTTTTTTCCCCCCAGGGAAAAAAAACTTTCTTCCACCTTCATATCTTATGATGGGGTTTAGCTTCTTATTTAAGGTACTGTCCCATTCATTGGTTACATTTGTCTTCTTTTTTCTTACATAAACATAAAACTGTAATCGTTCACAACAACCCTCAATTCCCATAAGCACCTTCCCTTCCAGTAGATCACTATCATTCTGTTTGCTCTGAATGGAAGAGAAACCTTTAATCTAGATCATGAGGGTGGGTATGCAGTTCAGAACCAGCCAACCGGGTACGATGGGCTAAGCTCACCAAAGAACCTGCCACTCTTTCAATATTTCCCCCTTGGAGTGGGATTCCTGTTGTTTTAATTATTTATTTAGAACAAACCAACCCTGCGAGCACCGCGCCTCCAGATGGTTTTTTTAATAACAAGTGTTTAAAGTGTCAGCAGGAGTTCTTGAAGCACCCTTTTTGTGTGCGGTCGGATGGGTGTGTGACTACTAGCTACAGTGGGCTCCTACTAGCCTTCATCTTTTAGGGACATGCTTTCAAAATTAGGTTTCGATAATTGACACTTTTTTCCCCCTTTGCCTCTCCACTGGTAAAGGAGCTCAAAAACTTAGGAGTCTTTACCTAAAAATAAGGAAAAGAAATTGAAGTAGGCAAGTCAGTTATTGTATGTAAAGGGTAGTAAAGGTCTGGTATTAAGCACCAGGAAAGGCAGTTTCAGGAATGTGTAGATGAGTTCAAGGGACATAAAGAATTTGTTTCTGGAGAGGAATGAAATTGAAGGGCATGCTGAAAAAAAACAGGAAGATGATGTCAAGACAAACAAGGGACACTAAGATTTGCCAAATGGTTTCCACACAAGAGCTTGCATTAATATAGTCGTTTTCAATTTCTTGGCCAGATCCAGTCCTCACAGAAATCAATGAGATTCTTTCCATTGACTTTAACAGAGGTGAATGGAGCCCATGATGAATATTGGTGTTGGGCTCCTAAGAATCAGTAGAAAAATTTGAAGTTCCAGGTGATCATTCACTGCAGTTTCTCATTGGGTTTGGTATAAGCCAGTTTCCTTGGAAATCCTTTTGCTCAATAAAAAGGAGCTGTTTCTGTCATTTAGGTGGAAGAATCTTGTGTTTGGAGACACAGAGACGAACGAAAGGTCAAAATGCAGGATGAGGATATGGAGTCTGTGACCAGTAGTACCAATGAACTGGTGTCAGAAGAAGTGGAGCTACTGGGTATTATGCAGGGTTTAATATATTTTACTGTGGGCACACTGGGAACGCTTAAAAATACATTGGGATGTGCATTCAGCTCCCTGAATTAATAATGTGTTAGTCAAGTGTCTTTAAATTGAAATGTCTTTTCCCCTGACTCATTTAGAAGAAGCACCAGAAGGAGATGATAGCAGCACTGATGATGAGAAGGCACTGCCTCAAGAAATGCCTGATGGTATTGAAGTCAGGGCTGACAGTAACCTCGAGGAGGATGTTGCTCACGCAGACAAGGATGGAATAAACGAGCCACCAGCACAAGAGGAAACCTCTGAAGATGATGATATAGAATCTGAAGAAGAGGCTGAAGGTCAGGAGCTGATGAGTGAAGTGAAGGAGGAGGAGATAAATTATCCAGATACTGCAATCGACCTGTCACATCTTCAGCCACAAAGGTAACCAAAAGAGCCTCCACATTTGTCAGCAATATGAGCCATTCTAAGAATGTCAGTGCTTTAAAACTATGTTTATGTGATAAGAGGGATTGCAGTGAGTACATGAGACTAATCCTAGTGTTCAAAGGGGCAGGCTGCCTGAATAACAAGTAAAACAAATGTATACATGTTTGGTAATGCTGCTCCACCCTTCCTAGACGGTCTTCTCTACACAGGTACACAGTTCTTCATTTTGGGTTATCCTGTTCCCCCTTCTCCTGACTGTAGCAACCACTGCTACATATGCATTCTCTGGCTTGGGGATATGTGGTATTCTGGCCATTGCCAATGCTATTATAGAAACATAGAAATGTAGGGCTGGATGGAACCTTGAAGTCATCAAGTCCAGCCCCCTTCCCTGAGGCAGGACCCAAGTAAACCTAGACCATCTCTGACAGGTGTTTGTCCAACTGGTTCTTAAAAATTTCAACAATGGGAATTCCATGGCCTCCCTTGGAAGCCTGTTCCAGAGCTTAACTACCTTTAGAGTTAGAAAGTTTTTCCTACCATTTAACCTAAATCTCCCTTGTTGCAGATTAAGGCCATTACTACTTCTCCTATCTTCAGTGAATATGGAGAACAACTGATCACAGTCCTCTTTATAACAGCCCTTAACATACTTGAAGACTTACCAGGTCCCTCCTCAATCTTCTTTTCTCAAGACTAAACATGCCCAGGTTTTTTTAACCTTTCCTCATAGGTCAAGTTTTCTAAACCTTGTATTGTTTTTGTTGCTCTCCTCTAGAGTCTCTCCAATTTGTCCACATCTTCCCTGAACCGTGGGGCCCAGCATTGGACACAGTACTCCAGCTCAGGCCTCACTAGTGCTGAATGGAGTGGGACAGTTACTTCCTGTGTCTTACATACAACACTCCTGTTAGTACACCCCGAGAATGAAATTAGCCATTTTCGCAACTGCATCACATTGTGGACTCTCATTCAATTTGTGATCTACGATAGCCCCCAGATCTGTTTCAGCAGCACTACCGCCTAACTAGTTATTCCCCATTTTGTAGTTGTGTATTTGATTTTTCCTTCCTAAGTGCAGAGTACTTCACTTATTTTTATTGAATTTCATCTTGTTGAATTCAGTCCAATTCTTCAATTTGCTGAGGTCATTTTGAATTCTAATCCAGTCCTCCAAAGTGCTTGCAACCCCTCCCAGCTTGGCGTCATCTGCAAATGTAATAAGCATACTCTCACTCGTTATTCAAGTCATTAATGAAGATAGTGAATAGTACCAGACCCAAGACTGACCTCTGCGGGACCCCACTAGATACACCCGCCCAGTTTGACAGTAAACCATTGATCACTGCTCTCTGAGTATGGTCTTTCAACCAGTTGTGCACCCACCTTATAGTAACTTCATCTAGACCACATTTCCCTAGTGTGCTTATGAGAATGCCATGTGGGACTCCATAAAAAATCAAGATATATTGGCTGCTAGGGGCGCTTCAAGCACAGGGCATTTTACAATTTTTCCTCCTCGGTGAGACCAACCTTCTTCCACTCAAGTGTTCTACCAGGACCTAGGAAATGGGAAGCCTAAGATCACTTCTGTTCTTATTCAAGATGGTAGTGACTGAAAATTATTGCCACCTGAAATGAGATGGTGATCTCCAATTAGTGCCAGCGGCTAATCTTCCTACCACTTACCCCGCTGTCCTCACTACTTAGCAGCTTCACGGGCAAGAAATGAACGGGCATAAGAATGATCTGCTCTCACCCTAGACATTGAGGCATTTAGGGGTGAGTTGGGGAAAACTGCAGCCCATCCTCCCAAGAAATCGGACTTCAGTTCCCAATTCATTCAGTTGGGGGTTATTTAATAGGTATTACAGCTCTAAAAACAATGCTTTGTGTGTGGGGGATTTGAGTGTGTGCAATGAAGACGTAACTGGGGAAGATCTCTGAGAGCCTGCTTCACAGTTTCTCTGGCACTTATTTCATTTATCAAAGCTGGGGCTTTCAGTGAAGCTTTCAGAGGCACTCAATTTCCTTAGGCTCCTTTGAAAATCCAAACTCAAGAGATTTGGATTTAATGCTAGGTTAAATGTGTCTGGACACTAAACCAAGAGACTTCATTACCCATTATAGAGGGTACATTGGGGTGGTGTGCAAAAGCACACTTGTTTATAATCCCCCGGCTGCAACATAGTGCTGACGTCACTTACCTGTTCAGAAAAGAAAATGATCTTTCCTGGACGTGATGCCCAATAGACAAGTCTGAATTAGTTTGTCCCAATTGTGGCAGCAGCTTCTCTGTCAGGACTGTGTTATCAGACTGTTATATCTCTAACAACATACTGCACCTTTCAGTCTTCACAGATCCCACCAGAAAATGGTTACAAAAGAGGAAGCATCTAACCTGGTAAGCTCCCTGATAAGATCTTCAAACAAGTAGCACAGCGTGTGATTTTTTATGAGTGGAAATAATGAAATATAACTTTATTTCACATTTTTAGAGTGACAGTAAGTCACATGGGCGAAGACACTTGTCAGCCAAGGAGAGAAGGTAAGAATGTTTTCATTTTAGGGAAGGAAACATCTAAATATCTCCATGTATGAAAGTCCTCATTTCTTAAGGACAAGTTAACCTTTTTTGAGGAAGTCACTTGCAGTGTGTTTCTTGCCACTTGAAATTAACGATATGGATATAACAGACACTGTGAACACAAAGGAGCTGGTTTTTATTAGCTGGAAGAATTGGATTTTTTTGATGGGATACTGGTTAAATTCAAAGGTCTGGTTCAGAATATAAAGGATAGCTTATGCACTGTGGAAATGAATTTGTAAGGGCTTGTGATCTAGTTGAGGTTTCTATGCCACAGAATACGATTTCCCCCAAAGATGCTGTGGTAATGGTCCCATGCTTCTGTGTGCGAACAAGGCAGGAACTGAATCCAAACTCAGTTCTAAGCCCAGCAGCCTCTCTTGCCAGCCCTTGAGGCGGAACATAGGAGTTGGAGCCAAACTTTCCTTTCTGGATGTGGTTGCTTAAAGAGCTTCCCAGTTTCCAGCTAGGTGGCTGCCTGACCCACGTTGACATCCGCTAATCTGACCATGTCTTCTTCTAGGCATCCTCCCTTTCACTCTGGTTACACTTGTCAAAGCCAAGGCTTGAACCAGGAACCTTTAGGTCAGGGGTGGCCAACCTGTGGCTCTTCAGAAGTTAATATGTGGCTCCTTGTATAGGCACCGGCTCCGGGGCTGGAGCTACAGGTGCCAGCTTTCCGATGTGCCAGGAGGTGCTCACTGCTTAGTGGGTTCTGTTCTCTGGGGAAAGATGGGCCTCCCCTCAGAAAGAAGAGTTCTGTGGTTTTTTGGACAAAACATTACTTATTTTGATAAAAATGAAAGACACAGGCTGAAGCAGCAGGGCTGTCTGCAGTTCCATGGTCCGGGGGAGGGGAAACCAAGAGCTGTGAGCTTGGCGAGTTCCTACCTTGGTCTCCTCTGGGAACACAGACCCAGACGTAGCCTTGTATCCCAGTGTACATCTTCCGGGACCAGTAGTGGCAAGTCAGCAGTTTCTCATGTGGTGTTGAATCACTTTATCATTGGCTTCTATGTTTAAATTTTGAATTTTTTATTATAGATGTGACTTATTTTCCCGTGGTCTTGTTCTTAATTGGTCTATTGACTGAACTTGTAGAGATGTATCCTTTGGGAAGACAGGTGCTATGTTAACGTAAAATCATTGTCGTTTCATACCACAGAACCCTGTAGGAGGGCATATCCCAATGATTATTTTTCTCTTAGGGAAATGAAGAAAAAGAAGCAGCAACATGATATAGAGGATTTAGAACCACCTGAAGGAAAGGAAAGAGAGACCAGCACGCAGCCCCCATCTTCTCCTGGTTCAAGCAAGAGCATGTCAGCCCCTCAGCCCATGAAACGAGGACAGAAGGTAGAATGGATGAATCTGCAGAATTGATTAGATTTACCCAATGAAAAGGGCCCTCTTAAAGACACATATCCTATGTTTAATTTTTTTTTTTTGCATTTGCCCAATATTCCAATTTGCATATTCAAACATCTCCAGGCATCTGACAAATTTAGACTCACTTGAATAGTTGTCTGTGTTTAATAACAATTGTTGATGGACTAACATTCAGCACTTCTTATTTCTCTGAATAGAAATGACATCTGTTGGGTTAACACCGTGCTTAAACTAAAAAAAATAGAGACCATATGCCAGTGAAGAATTGAGCTCTATGTCGATATTTGCAGAAATTCCTGTTTGTTATTTGCTAAACTATTAACCCCCGTTTTTCTTCTCTGCAGAGTAAGATGAAAAAAATGAAAGAGAAGTACAAGGACCAGGATGAAGAAGATAGAGAGCTCATAATGAAGCTGTTGGGTGTAAGCTAAAATAACTATGGCTTTTCCTGTGAATTGTTCGTTCTGTGCTTGAGTGGAGGTTTAAATCATTTTCATGTGTGAAATCTAGTCTGCAGGGTCAAGCAAAGAAGAAAAAGTGAAGAAAGGTAAAAAAGGAAAAATAAAAGACGACTCAGTAAAGAAACAAGCCCAGAAACCAAAGAGTGGCCATCGGGTTGATGCAGGTCGTAAAGAAGAAACCCCCCCGGTAGAAGTATTAACACATGAGTTCCAGGACACGGCTCTGGAAGATCAGCAGGAGGAGAAGGTAAACACCGTAGACCCGTTTCATTCCCCACACTTTGCAGCATCTTGCTGTTCAGGCTGTTAAATCGTTACTTTATTGTACTATAAATATTAAACTGAGTCTGTGGAGTGCTTACAGAACTGCTTTCTCTACTGCGTTCGTGTCGTTGCCATTTCATAGATCAGTGTTTTTTGAGACCAGTGTATATAATGTCAGGACTAATTTTTAATAGTTGTAAGAGGCACCAACCCAAGAACCAGGAGAGTGCTCCCTGGCCTACGCTGGAGCACTGACCCGCCAAAACTAGAAGTCTGAGGGGGACGGTGTGTGGCCGAGCTGTGTTGAGGATCTCTTACTGGCATACTGTATCAGTTGTGCAGTTAAAAAACAATAAAGGGTTTTGTAGATTGGCAGCTTGAATTTCAATATTTCCACCCAAATCTGTCTCCGTCCATCTTTGCATGTGCCAAGGAAGTTTGGGGATAGAAAGAAAAACCCTATATAAAAATGCAGCAGTACCAAACATACTTAACTTAGCTCTCCCTTAAAATGGTGTTCCATACGCCTTGAGGAGACTGTACCCGCACAATGGCTCTGTATTTGCTGGGAATTTGACCTTTCTGGGAGAAGTAGTTTGATGTTCTGCAAGTCTTAATGTTTCCTTTATTTACATCTGTGGTGCAGGAGGAACAGGATCAAGATCAACAGGAAAATGAGGTAAATTTGATCACCTTCACACTTCTAATAAAGTGCTAGAATAAAAGTGCTTAGAAAAAGTTTTTAAAAGTCTCTCTGCTCAACACTGCCAATGGCCTGGACCCCAAAGTCCTATCTGCTAACCCAGTTTGAGGCGTGTCAGTGAGGTTTACAATTCCTAACTTGGAGGAGATTGGGCATGTCACAAAGGTGAAGCACTTGGCCTTCCAGAAGGGTGCTAGTCACTATGTGTAATGACAGCTGAGGTTTATTGATTGTGACTTTGGTACAGCCCCCATGAGTTCAGACGTATCATCACTGCATTATAACATTTTTCAGTCACAGTTAGGATGTGAATTGTCAATCCAGGTATTAATGTTTCTTTATTATAAGGAACAAATCAGTTAATGTTTTTCTAGTGGAGAGCTTAAATGTGACCTTCCTAGTCTCTCAGTTGTATGGCTGTATTAGTGCATGGTATTAAGGTAATAAATACACAAGTTCCAACAAAACTTGGTTAAAATAACAAGGATTTGACAAACCCATTAAGTAGTTTTCCCTTTGTCTTCACCTGATTAACTCCATCAAGACCTCAGAATAGTGGATGATCCCATATCCCCTATAGGCTGACACAATAAGTAAAATCTAACCGTGATGAAAATAGTTCTTTAGACTAAAAGTTCGTTTACTTTACAAAATTGTTTACTGGACTCTTTAAAAAGCACTTTCTATTCAATGTACCAAGCATCTATTTTCTCAAAAGCTTTCAGTAGATGTATTCCACACTTAGAGAATTTGAAGAAATGGAAGAGGAAAAGTATGTACTTTCTTTATGTAATAACAAGTCTTAACTGACTATGCTAAAATATAAACCAAATGTGGAAACTCCCCTTTCCCTCATTTAAAACTAAAAGCCATGTAACCTTGGACCTTCAGATTTTACTTATCAGATTTTTTTTAAACTAGGGCTTCTCCAATAGCCCATCATCTCTTGATACACTGAGTACATTTCAGTAATACTGTGATAACAGATTATGGTATGATATACACATGGAGATTATGACTTCTCTGCACTTGGGCTGTGAGGAAGAAGGACCAAATTCCAACCTCTTCAGTAGTAAAAGATGGGTTTATTTTTATTGCTTTAATTGTTGCTTTTTGTGTAAATGTTGTTTTCTAGTTTCACAACAAGGATTGTCTTTGCTATTTTAGGAAGGAGAGAGACTGCTAAATTCTTTGACAGGCCAGCCTCACTTGGAGGATATCCTCCTCTTTGCTATACCAATATGTGCACCGTACACTACCATGACAAACTATAAGTAAGTTGCAGCGATTTATCTGCAGAAGTAATGAACTTTAATTTGACAGATTAGCAGCACATTGAGTTAGTTATTTAACACCTGTGTAAATGGTGTGATTTTTCTTTTTCTTTTGAAAGATATAAAGTGAAGCTCACTCCAGGCACCCAGAAGAAAGGAAAAGGTACTGTATACAGCATAATAGTCCTTTTCAACCCAGCAGCTTTTGAAGCTGGCCCATGCCATTTAACATCTTCTTTCATGTACTTTTTACAGCTGCCAAGACTGCTTTGCATAATTTCATGCATTACAAAGAAGCTACAGCAAGAGAAAAAGATTTATTTCGCAGCGTGAAGGTAAAGAGCCATCTCCTTGGCTTGTTCAACCTGTACTACAGCAAGAAGGAAAGCAGCATTTAGTGCTATTGCTTTCAGTTTTGTCCTTGCATTACTAACTACTTATGCTAAATTCTCTCTTCAATCTTGTATTGCGCTGTGACATTGAGTACCTTTCCCAGACATGAGGAAGAGCTCTGGGAAAGTTGGTCTCTCTCTCCAACAGAAGTTGGTCCAGTAAAAGATATCTCACCCACACCTTGTTTCTCCTTATTGGCATAGAAGATTAATAGACTTTTAAGGCCAGAAGGGACCATTAAATCATCTAGTCCCAACCCCCTCATCACATGCCAGCAAGATTTACTCAGTTACCCCTGTCTTGAGCCCAATAACTTGTATTTGACTAAGTATACCTTCCAGAAAATCATCCAGTCTTGATTTGAAGACAGCAAGAGCTGGAGAATCCACCACTTCCTTTCCAGTGGTTAATCACTGTTAAGAGTTTTGTGCTGTGTTTTGAATTTGTCTGATTCCAGCCATTGGTTCTTTTTCTGCCTTTCTCTGCTAGATTCAAGAATGCTTTAGAACTGGGTATTTTCTGTACATGACGGTACAGACACACTGTACTCAAGTCACCTCTGTCTTATTTTTGATAAACTACAGATTGAGTTTAGAGTCTCACTGTAAGGCACTTGCTCCAGACCACAAATCATTTTTGTGGCTCTATGTATTGTCTCCAATTTTTCAACATCCAAACTGTACACAGTATTCTAGTGTCTCACCAATGCCCTGTACAGAGGTAAAATCACCTTCTTGCTCATACTTGCTATTCTTGTTTATATAGCTAGGGATTGCATTGCCCTTTTGGCAGTCACACTGGGGCTCATGTTCAGTTGTTCGTGATCCCTAAATCCTCTTCTGAGTGACTGCATTCCAAGCGAAGTCTCCTATTCTGTCTGCATTATTTGTTCCTAGATGTATGACCTCGCATTTTGCTGTATTAAAATACATGCACCAAGCGATCCAGATCACACTAACCGCCCTGTCCTCATTTACCATTCTGCAAATTTTATTATCAGTTATCTTATTTACTTCTAGATCCCTGATAAAAATGTTGAATAATCTGGCCTACCGCTAGTTGTGGTGGAATCTTATTAGGAACGCACCCCTGCGATGATTCCGTGTTAACAACTATTTACATTGAATACCACTGAACAAACTAGTTATGTTCAGATAGATAGCTGGAGTGTTGAGCATATATATGATCTGATGATCCATTGTTTTCCATAGAATAGGTGGGAGGTGCAGTAAGTGTTAATAGTTCTTTATTCATTAAAAACAAGGGGAAGGTCTGAGCACACTGTATTTTCATCCATCATTTGCTGAACTGTCACATGGCCACTTTCTTTGGAGAAACAGGCAGAGAGATGCTGTAATGTAGTGACAGTGACACACGCTTAGCACTGGTTCATGTGGCATTACTACTTTGCAGCTGGTATTCAGAGAGGATAAGGGAGGCTGGGAAGGAGTGATCGTTGAACACTTCCTACTTGATTTTGACCCTTGATTTTGTTTTGTAGGATACTGATTTATCAAGAAATATTCCTGGTAAAGTGAAAGTGTCTGCACCTAAGCTCCTGAACATGAAAAAGAAGTGAGCGTTGGTCATAAATCATGGATATGTGTTTGAACTGCCACTACTACTTCAGAAGAGGACAGTGACAAACCTGCCACCTGGACCTCTTCAAATTTTGCTAATAAAATAAAATAGCTCTAATCAGTTGGACTAAATTTTTAAGAGGCAGAGATGAACTGTTCCCTGCATCTGACCCTGGCCTAGATCTATTTGTATGGACTTTAAATTACATGTAGCATGTGACTCCTCTAAAGTGCACAAGTAAAGTACTACTGGCCTGAGTTGTCAAAGGCAAGACTGATTTTGGACTGATCCTCTTGCTAATACTGTGAGGACTGGCACAGACCCAGTCCGTCCTCTCATTACTTCCTGCTCTAGCTTATGCTGTAGCAAGGTCCTGCTGCTTGTTCGTTCCAGCTCTCCTTTGGCAAAGGCTGAGCTTTAAACATACGACCCTGTTTGGAGCCCTCTTTCTAGTCAGGACATTGACTGTATTAATCTGCTCCCACTTAACAGTGTCATGTTTGGGAGTGAAGATAGATTTGACTGTACAGGCTTTTGATAAACATTATCTAAGAAAAGTCCTGCAAGGACATAAATCCAAGTCTTGCTTCTGACTAGTCAGCTGCAGTCACTTACTGGCTGTGGGAGCATGACAACATTATGAATGAATGGGAGATATAAAATCCCCACCCTATGAGCAAAGTATTATACTATTTGGACTTATATGTACTCTACCTGTGAGCAGACAAACAAAGGCCTGAGTAAAACAGATGAATGGTGAGCCGTAGCTTAAAAAGCACAGATCTAATAAAATGCCCTAATACTATTCACCCCAATGGAGTGCACATAAGACAGCTAATTGAATTACAGTTTAGTATTATGAAAAGAAATGAGACAGTAAGTGGAGTGCTGAAGTCACTTTGTTCCAATATTTAAATCACAAGCCATTTATTAGTTTCTCAACCCCTCCACTGGATCAGTGGTGGCCTATGCCTCCTGATGCCTGGGAGGCAAGGCAGAGCCAGAAGGACTTTAGTGCTGGATGCTGCTCACATACAATGTACTTTCAGTAGTTTTTAAACTAGTGAAGCTGAACAGAGCCTGGCAGCTGTTAGTCATCAGCTACACCATATGCATGAAGCTCTGAATATGGAAGCTGCTGAAGGACATTAATAATCAAGCCATTCCTGGCAGTTTGTGTTTTTGGCTAGTCCTAGACATGCATGGTCTAGTTTGACACTTAACTACTGATTGACTAAAGCATTTTCACACTCACTCCAGGATTAAGACAGAATACAATGTCTACTTATCACTCACACTTACAGCTCTTAAATAACCCCACAACAACATGATACTTAGTCACCATCCCTCTACATTTGTGTCTAAACAACTCAAACTTCTAAACCTTAGTGCTGGGAATAGCTCACCAGCTTAAATTAAAATAGCAGTTTCTCTAACCTTAAACTCATGTGGTCAAACATGTTAGGAACCTGTCTTATTCCTATCTGTGAGATGCTAATACAGACTAAAACTACTCTATCATGTTGAATAATGCTAAAGAGTCATTGTTCTTTCCTATTAATGGTGTCCTAAAGAACATTAGTGCCTGAAAATACTTCTAGCATTGCCAAACTTTAAGACCCAGAAATTCAGTAACTACCCACAAATCCTTGAATGGTAACTCCTTAAACAGTGTTTCTCCCTGCATTGACACACTCTGAAGTAATTTAGGATAGGAAAACTACTATCATCATGTAATGAAGTGAGTGGCATTAAGTTGAACAAACCATTACTGGTTTAACTTAGATTAGGCACTGATACATTTCAACTTGCATTAAATACATTTATTGCAAACATCTTTACACAAAAATAGGTTCTCTCTAAGCCATTCACATGCAACTTACAACCAACAAGCTACTACCACCAACGACAATGCAGATATTTATACAAGTCTCACATCTGCCACACGTGGTTGGTAAAATTATTACATCTTTTAGAATTGCTCATCCATGCAGAGGTTGTTCGCAGAAGTCTTAAGAGCCAGATGTATTGTTACTTCCAAACCGCTGATTGACGCTGTGAAGCAAGTGCTTTGGGAGGCAGGTCCATGAGTTGGCTAATATCTCTTTGAAGCAAATGACTGCTTCTAGGCACAGCCTTAGAAAAATAATGAATATCTCAGTTACTATTAAAAACATAAGTGAAATAGCACCAAAGGTAAGAATTCTGTTTCTTAAAGCTGCTTAGTTGACTTGTTCCCCCCAAAGTATTAGCTGTTTTCATTGTCAGAGGATTATGAAGTCTTTACAAAAGAATGGAAGCAGCAAGACTCCTTCCATCACTGAATGCTATTTCAGCTTTCCTAGGGAAATGTTATTACCTCAGTCTCCCCCCGTATGCCTAGGAACCATGATCCGGTACTAAAGTACAAGGTATTACTAAATGAGAAGGGAAGAACGGGTGTAAAATTCAAAAGTGTATTTTTTTTTTACCTTACAAGAGATTTTGGTTGTAGAGAAAACACAAGTATCTCATTACTGTGCGCCTGGAAAGAGAGATGTTAATTAATATTTGAAGCCTTAATGCATTGATAAGTTCATTCCTTAAAAAGCAGCAAAAGTTTCTCTCTTAAACAGTGAAATTTTCCGGTGGCATTGAAAGTCACTGATGGCAGAAAAAGGCGTTTCACAGTTGTAGGTTGCAGTTGAAGTGACAGATGCTAAGGGCCGGTGGGGGAGGTCTCACTTTTTAAAAAACTTGTTTTTCCACACAGCAGCACTAGAAGGTACATACTACATATGTGAAATTCTTAAAAACAGACTTACTGCTTTGTGATGGGCAAGCAAGTTGTTGGCACAGCCACCAAAAACAATCACCTCTCCTTCTTCACTTGCACAAGCTGTATGCCACAGCCTAGAAAATGAACAAGCCACACATTAATTAAGTACAAAGAGAAAGAGTCCAAGTACAGCATCAGTACCATTACAGAGAAGTGCTGTGAAATAAGATGTAATATTTATATGCAAGGTCGATGCAGACAGGTTAGCTTCAGCATGTAATAATTTCTAGCAACAGTAAAGAATGACTTCAGTGGATAAGAGTTATCATTCCCTGTACACAAACCATATTACAGATATCCACTTTGTAAGCTGTTTGGGTGGGAAAGCAAAGTAGTGCTGAGTGGTTCTGATGTTCTGAGTGGTTCTATAGTCTGATAACGGGCACTTGTGAAGTTCATCTTTTGAAAGTAAACTAAAATTTACAGTAATCCTAGTTTTGGTAGCTGAAGGGTTTGTGAAGAAATATGGTTTGATGGTAGAGCATTCTATTTTTTTCAGTCAAGCCAATCATATCAGAGGCTTCCAGTTTGAGAGCTGAACGAACCAGTTACAAGCTGATTATCCAAACAATGAGACAAGGTGAACCCTCACCATCCACACTGTACATTCCACCTGTTGTCTAACACAGGTTATTACCGATACACCTTAGCTGCCTTATAGTACTTACATCAAATTTCAGTGTTTTTATCCAGCATCTGAAAAATATTATTTAAATTTCAACATACTATTTAAGGCAGGTTTCTGAACCCTGCAGGAAGATCAATTGTAAGAAAGGTGCTTGGAGTAGGACAAAGTTTAGCTCTAGTAGATTACTACAATCTTACTACAGAATTTTGCACAATAAGGAACGAGTACTTTTCCATATTGCCTTTTCTAAAAGATTAGCCTTAAGTTATAGTATGGTCAGGGCTGACCACCACATAAGAATTATGATACTGAATCAGACCAGTGGTCCATTCAGTCTGGTATCTTGCAGCTGTGGTCAGTACTAGACACTTCAGTAAAAGGTACAAGTAGTGCCATACTAAGCAGGTTATCCTATACCTGTCCATCAGTTGGGGCTGGCTTATGCCCAGAGGCAATGACATCCATCATCATTCTAAAACATTTTATCGAATGTGACTGTGCTTAGTCTAATCCGTGAGTGCAATCCTTGGATCTCTGTCTCAGTTGCAACTTGTACCAACAAGTTCCATAGACCACTTATGCAAAAGAGTATTTCCTTTTCTAAGTTTGTTACCTTTCACTTCTATTCAATGTCCCTTTGTTTTTAGTACAATAAAGGGAAAGAGTACCCCTATGCCTTCCCTATATTGTTATCTTATATCTTTCTCTAAACAGTCCCAATTGTGTGAATCTTTTCATTCCTTTAATTATTTTTTGACAAACATCTCTGAACTCCCTCTATTACGGCTTGAGATTGGGTGACCAGAATTTAACAGTATTCCAAGCAAAGATTATTTATGGTGACATTACACTGTTTTCCATCCCATTTTTATGCACCCTAACTAACACTGTTAATTTTCTGACTTCAGCCATGTAAAAGACAATGGTCTCTATTTAGACAGAGTCCATCAAGCAAAGCAGAGCAGAGCCAGCTGTCAGCCAGGGCAATCAAAGCTTTGTGATTCCCCTTATGTCCGGAGCAGCAGTTTTAAACAAACATTCTGTTAGTAGGCCGAGTATTGATTTCCCAGTCTGACATGTTAAGGTCTGCTCTGCCTGTCGAGTACTAGAGCTTTGTGTACTAACACCACTAAAATGGACATTCTAGTTAGTTCTCTGCCATTTGATAGGCTAATAGTTACGCAGAACAGTAATATAGTTTTGAGTTCCAAACAATATAATCACAGAGGGATATGCTGGAGTCTGTATCAGCACACGGACACATAGCTACCTTAATCCTGCACCTTCATAAAACAGGATGTATTATCATGGTTGGGTAAGAGCAACCACTCTGATTTATCACTACTTTAACGTTAAAAAAAGATGCAGTATTAGTGAAAAAGTGATCCAAGACCTGTGTGCCATATCAATGCTACAAGCTGCCCCCTAAGATTTCCTAGACATTATTACTGGTTTTTATACATTTCCAAGAATGTGTGTACACCTTACCTTGGTTTTTCAGAATAATTATGCTCAAACTGTTTCCACTCATTCTTACTGATACAATAAATCCAAGCATCACCTGTAAATACAAAGAGATATTAATCCTTGTCACTGTTGCCAGAACAAGCATATTCTGGTATAACCTAAGAATACTGTGTTTAACCATGTGTGTCCCCAATTCTTCAGGACTGAAATTTAAGTCCTTCAATCACCAAGTCAAATTATACATTGTGTACACATGTGTAGGTATACAGTCCTCTTTACATCTTTCCATTTATGGAAGGAAGAGATAAATATCTTGTCATTTTAAATTCCTTCTAAAACACAAGAGCCCACACTGAAATGATGGAACGCTTTTCCTTGCAGAAAACAGCTTACCTATGAAAACTAGATGTCATTTCATATGATGTAATATTATTAATGAAGTTTTCATAAGCCTCTCTAAATGTGCATTTGATCTTGATAAAGTTTACAAAACAAAGCTGATTACATGTTGAATTAGACAAGAGTAGTGTTGCTTTTTTAATAATCATAAGAAATCAGTCACATGATGGCCAGTCTGTTGTTGATGCAATTCTTGTTTTCCCCTGGGGCTAGACAGTGTAACTCATACAGTCTGGGGGACTGGTATAGCCATCTTACCACTCTGGGAGTAGTTTGCCATCACGTTCCATTCGTCTGAATGGATTTTACACCACACAAGGTAGTTGACTATAATCAAATAGCACTTTTCAAAGATAAGCCTAATATTTTCAGTACTGACAAGGCTGAACAAGTCTACAGCAGGTCACCTAACCACAGATTTTCACATTGCTGAAAAGATTAAGAAATGAGCTCTCAGCTTCTGATTGGACTTGGAATGCTCTATTTTTAAAAAATGCCATTGCTGCTATGAGACGTGAACAATGAGCACTGCAAAATGTTACTCACGGGAATAGTCAATGGCTAGAGAGGGACTCAGGAGACCTAGGTTCAATTCCCAGGTCTGCCACTGGTTTGCTAGATGACCTTAGGCAATTCACTTAACCCGTGCCTCAGTTTCCCCATCTGTAAAATGGAGACCGTGATACTGACCTTTGAGTTCTATGGTTGGAAAGCACTGGGTATTACTGAGACAATGTTAGTAAATAGTTTACAGTTAAACAGACACTTGAGCATTCAATTGTATAGAATTTGAAGAGTGTAAAGGTTCCTTAGAATTACTTACTCAGTGGCTGCTTATCGGTGGTAAACCCTCCAAAGAGAAATAGGTGATCTGATGAAACAGGCGTTAAGGAGTGCCAAGATCGGCCTACTGGGCAAATGCCTTGTGTAATTCTGCATTTAAACAAAAAAAGCACCCCAAGTTACAGACCAGCTAAAACACAGTGCAGACTTTTTTGGGTCCAATGATTTTTCAGATATTAAAACCATACAGTGGCGTACTGGATGCTAACTTTGACCAACTATTAGCAACAATTCAGTTTCTTGTTGAGGAAGGCACAGTTCATTTCTCAACGATTAGAAGTCAGACTTCCTGGAAAGAGTTATTGCAGACGGACTAATCCAATGAAGACAGAATAGTCTCAAATAACGCTGGCTGAATGGCAGAAGGCCTTTTACTCATCTCCAGACACTTTAAAATTAGTGATGGCCAGTGAAACAAGGTACTAGGACATAAACGTTTAGTCGTACCTCTCTAAAAGCAATGCATTTGATGGTAAATACTTCCAAGTTCTGTTAGAATGATTTGCAGGTGAAAAAGTACATCTACAAATACAATTATGTACTGCCTTAAAAAAAAAGGAAGACTAAAGAGCTTTGATACCTACATTTCATTCCACTCCCATGTGTCCAAATTAAGATGATAAAGATCATTCATTCTAGAATCCTAAAATAAAATAGATAAAAGTTGAATGAACGATTCACTTTAGAGACTCAGCAGCAACATTGTAAAACTGTTCTTACACTTACTCGGTATCTGCCTCCAAACACATAGCCTCTGTTCCCAACTGTAGCGCAGGCATGGGCTGCTCGGGGTGAGGGGGATTTACCCTGAGAGAAGAAAATATTAAAATTCGAAGGAAGACTTGTTTGATAGTGTTATTCAGATAATGGTATTGAGCAGAGGCTGGAAACTAAGAAAGGAAATCTGGTCAGAGATCTTTAACAGCTGCATAATTACACAGATGTTATATTCAAGATAAAACTAAATACCATTTCCCTCCAGAAACTCATGATCAGCTAAGGGGGCAGAAACCGTGGATTAACAGTCTGATTTAAGGTGACTGGCAGCAGGTGGGGACAGGGGAGAAAATGGAGTTGCATTCATCTATGTAAGGGAGGCCCAAGAGACCCAAGTTTTACTTGTTGGGCGGGGGGGAGGGAGAAAGAGACAGGCAGATCTGCCAATAAAATAACCACTGCAGTTATATGACTACAATATAGAAGTGGTTCTTCAATACAAGTCAATTGCTCAAAGCCACTGCTACTGAGGCAAGTCACTGCTGGAAGCCCATGGAGGCACCTATGTAGAACAGCCTTTTGATCTGTAGACTTCCTCTTTCTTAATGAGTATCAGAACAAAACTAAAACAAAAAATACAGGCCTAGCAAGTGAGGGTACTTTGCATAGTATTGCTACTCTTTATCTTCATGTCCCGTCTAGTGTCAATCCTAGAAAAAGCCGCCATTGCTGCTGAAGAGTTATGTTTTACTCAGTGTCAAAATTCTTTTAAAAATTACCGTGGTTATGGGCTGGCTCCAAGAAAAGGTTTCAGTGTCCAGAACATGTACATGATCATTCCATCCTCTAGGCTGACCTGAGTTCTTTAGAAAATTGATGAAAAAACGATTACATTTCCATTTTAATTAACGTTTTCTGCTGAAAATTACTCTTAGGTGGAGAAGGAAGGTTACTTACCCAAAAAGAGGTTTCATCAAATTCAAAAGTTCCTATTGGTATCCCTTCAGGCGAATAACCATAACCTCCAAAAAATATTAGCCTGTTCAATAGAAATTACATCAAGTTCTCAAAAGCAAGTACCATTGTACGGCAATCTCTACTATTACAATGTAATGCTCAGTAAAGGCTTTTCACACACAGCATATGGGAAACCCCACTATGCTCCCTTGACTGTGTTACCAAATTACAAGTAAGGTTTTTCTTAATTTTCAAACATGTTTAGAGTTGAGCACTTTTTAAATGTTTATTTAGAATCAAACCCAGCACAAGATTCAATGTATAAAATATATTCCCTTCCCAGTTTTGTTCAGCTTAGATACAAGACACCAACAAGAATGACAATCTTATTAAAAAAAAGTCACAAAGAGAACTGCAAACTTTTGTTCATGCTTGCTTACTTATTTTTATAAACCCAAACTCCAAGTTTGTCCTTTGATGAGGGGGGAACACCTTGACATTCTACTCTAACCCACTGCAACACTTTGTCCTTGGATCTGGAGTTTAACATGTAGAACTACAAGACAATAAAAATAAGAGTTTTTTTAACCCACACAGTTAGCGTACATCTAGAGACCAACAAATGTTTCAATATATTGATTAGAATGCGCCAGCAGAAAAGTATATAGTTCTTTTCCAAGCTCAGAATACTATGATGAAATATTCTGAGGTCACATGTAAGGATCCAACCATCCCCCGAAGTAGGCCCTTAATGCTGTTCTACACTTGTGAAAGGAGTATTAGCACTGAACTTAGTTTACTACTCCCATCCCAGGGTGGAAAGCAGTAGTACTCCCCCAAGCTCCAGCCATTTGAATGTAAAATAGTTCACTCAGCAGATTTTTTTATATAATCATCTCTCCTTTCTTGCACACTTTGCTGTGCAGAGGGACAGCTGATGTTGAATTTAACTTGTCATTATGCTAATGACGAAGTCTATCAGTGACATGAATATGAAGCTCGTCAGATGTCTGAGCTATTTTATTTCAGCCTGTCTGCATCATCATTTCATCAGTTTGCACTGAGTTTATCTTTTTTTAAGTGAAAGCTTAGATTCTCCAAGCAGGAGACGGATGGAAGGAAGAAAGAAACATTTCACCAAACTACCACAAACCAGCTTAATTCACCACCATTTCTATCCATTCGCAAGTTTAAGATTTCAGTGGATTTTTGAAGCTCCCAGCCTTCAAAATTAAGTAGACTCAAAGAATCTATGTAATATGACTACAGGGTGAATTTGACCAGTACATTAGGATTAACACCACTTATTTTGCAGTAACTACACCTACTGGAGAGGAGGATGTTTTACAGTATTGCAATCTACTCCTTCAGTCATGCCAAACTATCTAGGGCCGGACCTGATCCATTCCCAAAACCCATATCAGCCAGTACAGTTACAGGGAAATTGAACTGGAGGAAGTCACTGTGTCAGCCATCTGGATGAAAAGCTCAGAGTGGTAAAACTACTATTGTAAGTTGTTGCTTCTTTGGCAAGTGTGAAAAAGTAACATTTGTTTGGATTACTTCAAGTTTGAGGAAGCGATTGCAGGAAAGAAAACTAGTTTCTCTGTTCCAAGCATTGAACATACAGACAGAAGATGAAGGTATGTTGTAGGAGAGGATGTGAAGGACCTTAATGACTTGCTACCTGTTCAGCATTCCCCAGTCATTAACATGACAATATCAAGGCTCGGTTAACACTCCAGCAGACATACTATATCTGTTCAGAAGGAAGAGCATTTGTAGTTTATGAAATGTGATATTTTCATGCTTTGGATGCATTTTAATGTGCTTAGAAGTCAGTCTTATCTTTAGTACAGAATGGGGCTACAAATAGTGTCTATTGGAACCTCTAACAGAAAGGGTATAATTAATCTTCAGACACTTACCTTGTTTGTATTGCCACGTGCATGATGCCCTCCAAATAAATACAATACTTTGTCTACACACACAGCACAACTGCCTGACATGGAAGGTGGAACATCTCCTTCTGTTTTTTTTTTATTCCTGGAAAGATACACAAAAACATTTAAAAACTAATAAAAAGGAAAAGATTATTATGTCTGAAGTCGAAGGATTCAATCTGACTGGCTGAGTTATTAATTACAACAAGTCTGTGGGATATTCAGGACTCCAGTTTTGAGTCATTTGGATCTTTGTAGTAACAGCACTTCGAACACACTGAAAAACCCTCCTCTTACAAAGATATATTTTGGGGGGATTCTCTATTTCCAACTCAGAGGACTAAGGATCCTCCTCCCCCCCTTCGCCTTTTTGAAATGGAGATACTCAGACACAGAGAATCCTCCTTTAAAAAACACATCTTGGTAAAAAAAAAAAAAAAAGGAGGTTTTTTTAATGTTTTCAAAGCGCTGTAATTACAAGGATGCATTTCCAAACTCAAGGCTCCACATGACCACAAGAACAGCAACTGCCAAGTAAGACTGAATGGGACTCCCTTCTGAACCAGTTAATACTGCTCCTTAAAGAGTTTAGGGCACTTTGCAAGATAAGTCCCTAGTTGTCTAGAGAGGTGAAGCAACACATAACCCCCACTACCAACAGCAGGTATGCAGCTTCTGAACAACTTTCAGTTTGTTTTTTTTTGTTGGATAAGGAAGCAAAAATAGTATATGTAGCTGAACAGATGTTTTTAAAACTAAAAAGATAGTTTTTAATTTAAAAAGTACCTTCACAACACGATGAAGGAAATACTATCTGAACACAGGTTTATTTCATTAGGTTATTTGCTGTAGTATGTTACAAATATATGCAATCTACAGAAACTATATTTGATATCAGGGGTTCTCAAATATTCCACAGTATTTGTCACACCTTAATAGAGAAACTGTCTTGGGAGCCACCTCCTCTCCCTTTAGGGGCAAGTGACATCCCTGTGGCAACTACAGCAATCACTTACATGGAAAAATAAGATTAAGAAAACTTAAATATTAAGTTTTATAATGCAGTTTGCAGGGTGAATAAAAATCAGTGATTTTAAAAAAAACCCCACAAAGTCAGTTTCAATTTTAATTAAATATGGATTTCTAAAAAATAAATGCACTTAAAATTAAAAATTTGAAATTGACAACCTATGTTAAGGTTTAAATAATTATTCAAATCATTTCAATTATGCAAAAAAATAATACCTAAGAGTACATACAGTATTTGCTGCCAAATTTTAAAAGTCAAACCACTGAACTGGTGGAAGCCACTGGCTAAGCTCCTTGAACTAGAGTCTGTTGAAGTGCTAACCCAACCTTTGACAGTAGTAGCCTCTCCTGCAGATGCAGAGAAAATATTTTCTTCATTTTACTTTATTCAACTAGTTCAGCTCAGTTACTAATTTAATTCCAAGTTAAGAAACCAATTGGGAGTTGAAACACCAAGAAAGCTTGTTTTCCACTTCCTGTTCAAGAATAAAAACCAGGGATCAGGGGATGAGATCTATTCGTTCTAACCTCATGAAGAACATGGTGACCAGAAACCTCAGTTCAATTCACTAACTATAGTTAATACTGCCTTTGTTTAATAAATCAGTTAGTTTTGAATGCAAAACATATTTTGATGTTTTTTTCTTATGTTTCCAGCATATTTAGGATAGTTTTATTTTTAAAAAATTAAAATACTGTTTTTGTGCATTTTTAATTTGTTTCCATCCAAGTAGAGCTTGACACAGATCACAAGTAAAAAATAATCATACTTTAGTAAATAAGAAATGCATCATTTTCTAAAATAAAAAAAAAGGTAAAAATTAAGAATCTTAGTAAGTGTATGTGGAACTGTATAACTGCTTAAATAAATGCGTATAGATATAGTGTATGCTCCTGGTTAGCAAAAGTACCACCAAATTTAGTGTACAGGCTATATTAACTAGCAAATCAAATCAACCTTTCTTTAGAAAGGTAACTAAATGGTACAAATGCAAAACACGATTAAAATGGATTTAAATCAAAGTTCCCTGCTTGCTGATTAAAGTCAGTGATTTAAATTGCTTATATTTAAATCAAAGGACCCTGGTGTGGCAGTTTGTCATCTGGAAAGGATGAAAGGCAGTGCCATGTTGACCAGACAGTTTTCTGCAGGTCATCAGCAATTCCTCCATGGATCATCAGTATGATTTATAGATCAGATTGAGAACCTCTTTATTTTTCCTTTCTTAAGCCATTGTCTTTATTTTAAAGTCACTCATGTACTGTACCATCTTCCAGTTTCCATGCTGTAGATCCATATTTCATCTCTAGGCAGATAGAAGTCATAAAATCCCCTAACTTGAGCATTCTGCAGGGAGAGCAAAGAGAAGAGAATAGGCACTATTACAAAAGGCTCGACATTTTATATCATGTACAGTCAAATGTTTTCAGGCCTGCCCTCCTTCCCCCTCAGAAACAATTCAACCTATTTTTAAGTGTTTATGAAACAGAAAATAGCATCAGGAGTCAAAGGAGGGATAAGTAGTGTGACCAGTGCAGGCTGCACTTCAGTGACTCCCACTTGTGTAACAGCCCTCAGGGAGCAGTTACACACTGTGACAAATTCAAGCAGTCTCAGGGCTACTTTAGCTTGTGTTGGGAACTGCACCAGCTCACAGCAGACTCCAGGATCAGAAGAGTATTAAGATGGGTTAAAGCCACCTTTGCAACCTCCTCCCTCTGGCACACTAAAGCTCTAGCATGAGGATCTGCGCCCAGACTTTTTTTTTTTTAAAAGGATTTTGCCAGATGTTAGTGGAATACACTAGGCACGTTGTTTCCAGATATCTGCAAAAAATTTAGTTTGCTGTCAAATGAAAATAAATTTGGTGACCTTACCCTTATGACTTGGACAAACAAGAATCATAGATCATAATATGGTTTTATTTTTTTGTTTAAAACTACACCTACGCCAGCATGATTAGCAGACTACTCAGGAACTCTGAACTCCAGTGTATCGCCAAGTAGGGGTGTGCTGGAAAAGCTGTGTGGATAAAATTGTTAAGTGCCGATCTGCACTATGTCTTAGTCAACCAACTAACAGTAATTCCTTATCTTCCAGATTATTAAATATCTTGCAAGAAAGAGAGAACAGAAACCCCATCTCCTACAAATAGCCATTGATTAGTCTTCAGAGCATTTATTTAACATTTCACAAGGGTCACACCATTTCTAACTACTTATATGTCATCTTAAAGTGATAGTTCAGTACTTGGCATGTCAAACTTTTTTTTTTGGAGTGGTTATATTATGTAGTTAGAGTCTTGTCGAAATACTGAGTGAGGCCAGTCAACTTCGAAAGCATCCCCAATGACAGATGCCTGGGTCAGTGCAGAGAGAAGCTGTTTTGTCAGATAAGGAGGTCTTAGCTGTGGTCATATTTTAAAAGAGTAACAGTTTGAGAATGGTACCTTATAGCCCCCCCAAACAAACATGCAGTGCCCATCAGTGACTGCTACATGCCCACTGCGCTCTGCGGGGCTGCTGTTCTCCAGCTGCTCAAAGTTGTCCTCAGCTGGAGCTGGGAGCTCTTCATCTGCCTGCAGCTCTTCATTATCATCAGCCATTTTGATCCAGTGCTAGAGTCCTAAAACAGACATGTGGGGCTTTTAATAACCGCTGGGTGAAACCATGAGTCAGGAAACGCCACAGAGCCGCTTCCTTCCCACAGGTGAAAGATGCAAAATGGAAACACGAGCGAGCGAGCGAGCGAGCCCCAGGGCTGTGCCGGGGTTTCCTGGCGCCCCACGCTCCGTTGGGTGCCGCTCGGGGCAGAAGTCTCCGCGGGGCGTTTCGGGGGTGTCAGTTCAGCGGTGACCGCGTTGCTGGAGGACCGCAGCTCACAGACACCCCGCGGGATCTCAGGGCCTGGCTTCAGGACTCTCGGCACAAGCGGCTGCTGCCGCAGCGCGTCCACACCAGCACCGGGGGAGCAAAACCCGGTGGCGACGAGGCCAAGCGCGACGCGCCCCGCGGAGACACGGGGGGCTCCTCACTGACAGCCGGGGGCCGGGGCCCGTCCCCGGGTTCCCCGCCAGGGAGCGGCGCGAGCGGCGCCCGCGCTCGGTACCGGAGGGACAGCCGCCGCCCGGCCCCTCGCGCGCCGGGCACGGGCCCCTCCCCCAAGGCTCGCGCCACCCCCGCCTCACCTCAGCGGGCCACCCAGCCTGTCGTGGGTCACCACTGTCAACATCCGCCGCGGCCGACTTCCGCTCCCGGCAGCCTCCGCGCCCAGCGCCGGCTCCGCCCCCCAGAGACCGTCGCCCGCGCGCGTCCCCGCCAAAACCCGAGGGGGGAGGGGCAGGGCCGCAGCCGGGCTGGTGCTGAGCAGGTGTTCCTATTACCAGCGCGCTAGGCGCTGTACAAAGTAGGGCTGCCCGCTGCCCTGGCAGCTGGAAGTCCCGGGTTTTGTCAGGCACGCCCCTGTTGGGAGGCTGAGGGCAGCAGTGCCGGCGCACCGGAGTGTTTGGGAAATGCAGGGTTAGGGTGGCTCGGGAGCAGCACGTGGAACAGGCAGTGGGGTCACCGCCAGGTGGGGGTACTGTGGATCAGCTGGTGCCCTCTCCTGTTTGCCAAGGTCAGTGGCCAGGGCAGCCCTGGCAGCAGGCGCCTGGTGCCATCCCCCAGGGATGGGATAGGGAGACAGTGCCGGGGGAGGAGGCCAGGTGTATATGGTAGAAGGTAGGGGGCAGGTGGATGTCCTGTTTTTTTGCACCTCCGAGGGCGGATGTCCCATATTTTTTGTATGCAGAGGTTTCAACTCTCATGTGAGCACAGAACAGAAATAGGGTCTCTGGCCCAAGATTACAGTATTAAATTATTCACTACCTACCCCCTGTTCTCCACGCTGACCTGGACTTCATGGTGGTTGGGGGTCACATACTGACCTTTAGGACACTTAATTTAGACCTTGACCCAGCAGCTGATTCTATTCAAACAGACACTTGTGTCTACATGTAGCCCATTGGCTTCAGTGTGGTCCTACACAAGAATAGGTCTATCCCTGCAGAGTCATTTGCAGGACGGGGGCCTTACCTTGTCTTTTCAAAGATACCAACACACATGGCAGTGCTCAAGTCAAAGGGGAAAAATGGCCCTTAGAATCAAGACAATTATTTTTGAGTTACTATATACTGAATAAACTACGTGGGCAGCAATAGAAGCAATTGTGATTTTTCTAGAGTGACTTCAAAAAAAGGTTAGAGTGAAGCCATATGGCAGATCAAGGGATAAAAATGGAGTTGGAAATCCACAAGCAAAACTCTTGAAGCAGTAACATCCCTAGAGACCACACAGGAACTTACCATCTGGTCTCAGGTCTCTAGACCCGTGACCAATAGGAGTAAACAGAAAATTGCCCAAAAGCCACATCAACCAAAGGGCACATCCCCCCCCTTCCACATACATATGGTGGTTCCTTTAAGCAGCTGGACACCCGGGGGAGGAAAAAGATGAATTTTAAAATAGTATGTGCAGAATTTTTATATTTTTTGGTGCAGAATTCCCCCAGGAGTACTATATAATGTGATAGGCTGGTGAGTACACCGAAGCTATCCAACCCTGTAAATTTCTGAGGGGTAGTCTGGCATGCAGCACCATGTAGGTGCATGCTGCCATTTGTCCTAGAAGTTAGAGGCAGTTCTGAACTGTGGTGACAGGGTACATCTTTAGATCTAAAGCAATAAGCTGCCTTGTTTAGAACCTCTTCTTGGTAGGGAAACCCTAGCCTTTGTAGAGTCCAGGACTGCTCCAGTGAATTCTGTTCTTTGAACAAAAGAGAGGATGGATTTCTCCATTCTGATTAGTAGCCCCAGTGTGTCAAAAGTAGACCAAATAGTGGCTATGCTGGGGAGTATCTGAGACCTGGACTGGCCTCTTACTAGCTAGCTGTCCAGGTAAGGAAAAGGACTTTCGCAGGAATGCTGCTTCTACAGCCATGCATTTTGTGAAAACACGAGGGGTTCCTGACAGTCCAAAAGGCAGTGCTGTGAATTGGTAGTGGAATCCCATTGCCCATGAACCTGAGAAATTTTTGGTGGCTCTGGTGAATTACCATGTGAAAATAAGCATCTTTTAAGTCAATAGTAGCATATCAGTCCCCAGGATCTAAGGAAGAGACAATAGATGCTAGAGTGACCATCCGGGATTTCCTTTTCTTTAGGTACTTGTTTAATTGCCTTAGATCTAAAATAGGTCCGACACTGCCCATGTTTGCCTTGGGATTAGGAAGCAGCAGGAATAAAATACTTCCCCTTTAAATGACCTGGGAACTTCTTGTATGGGAACTTCCTGTATGGCTCCAATGTGGAGCAGAGACTAGACCTCCTGAAGCAGCACGCTCTCATAAGAGTGATCCCTGAAGAGGGATGGGTAAGGTGGGGTAAAAATAAATTGAAAGGTGTATCCCAGTTCCACCATACTTAAGACCTATTGATGTGTGGTGATGTGGGTCCAAGCACTTAGGAAGTGGGATAGGCAGTTGGCAAAAATAGGGGTAGAGAAAGATGACATTATGCGAATTGGTATACTGTTCTTTCCCAACAGGTCAAAAGGATTTCTTAGATGATCCAGGTTGCCTAGAAGAGCTAGCAGCTGCAGAGGAGGGTGGGGGAGGAGGACACCTCTTGCAACCCCTGCCTTTCTTTTTGGAGATGTCCTGGGAATGCAGCAAGCAGGACTTTAAACTGCTGGGAATGCTGTGGTTGGAATGGCTTTCTTTTTGCCGCCAGTATACAGATCTCCAGAGACTTAAGGGTCGCCCTTGAATCCTTAAGACTATGAAGCCTCTCATCAGTTTTACTGGAAAACAGCAAGAGGCCTTCAAATGGGAGGTCTTAAATTGTTTGTTGTAACTCTGGTGGGAGGCCTGATGCCAGAAGCCAAGATGAATGTTGCATCATGATGGCAGAAAGCCATAGCTTGAGCCGCAGAGTCTGACGCATCCAAGCTTGCCTGCAGTGCAGTTCTGACAACTAATTTACGTTTCTCCACCAAAGCAGAGAACTCCTGCTTTGCCTCATCAGGAAGCTTATCTTTGAACTTCAGGCTATTATCCCGTAGGTTGAAATTGTATCAAACCAGCAAAGCTTGCTGGTTCGCAATCCTGAGCTGTAAATCCAAAAGTGTCCTGTGGAACAGATCTCGTTTTGTGAAGGGACATAATATCTCTACTCTATCATTTTGGCATTGGGAAGCAGAGAAGGAGTCTGTCAAAATCTTGACAGGCTCCAGGATATCCTCATTAATAGGGAGAGCTGCCCTAAAGTGTCCTATAGAGGCTAAAATGTCCACAAGCTTGTGTGACTTTTCTTGTACCTCTTCTGGTTGTATACCTAGAACCGTAGCCATCCTCCTCAACAAGTCTTGATGAGCTCTTGATGTAGATTCAGTCACTGCTGCCTCTGCGTCTGAGGTGACGAAGAAGAGGTGGCTAAATGTTGAGGAGGTCCCTCTAATTCCTCTATTGGAGAGTCCTGAGCATGCGGCTCCACTGCCCGGTACCAATCCTGATACTGTGGGAAGAAAAATAGTGACCTTCCTGCAGATGCTCCTGGCATCTGGCTGACATAGACGTGTGTAAAGGGAGCAAAGAGGTTCTGGAACGTCAAAGGAAGCCCCAAGGGATCCAGACGGGCCATTCATACAGAGGTGGGAGCGAGCTGTGTTTAGGGACACTAGCTCTTAGAATGCTGAGGCTGTGAACAGAACCATGGCAGGCAGGCACCCCACTGGGGCTATTGGGCATGCTCAGGTTGGGACACAAAGGACCCGACTTCCAAGTCCGATGAGGAATCCATTTCCTCCGACCATGAGGGAGCTGAACCGATCAATACTGGGGAGAGAGGTTCTGGGACTGGAGAAGGGGATAACTGAAATCATTGCTGATTTGCCTCTAGGTGCAATCCTACATAGAGGTGCCACAAGAGTAGAAGTGGCCAGGACTGAGTGGTGCTCTGGGGCTGAAATTGGGACACAGGAGCATGTGGTTCCAATATTGGTACTGTGCAAGACTCTTGAATCGTGGGAGAAGCTGGTACCAACAACCTAAGCAACTCTCTAGCTGCCTCAAAAGCCTCAGCTGTCAGCAGTACCAGAAAGGCCTCCTGAAACTGCAGTACCAAGAGGTGTGCTGATCCTTCAGGGATTGGTCTGAATGGACCCTTCCTGGGTTCTGGAGTCAACAATCCCGGCTGGCTCTCAGATTGCTCCTGGGGGTGTGCCTTTTTTGAGTGCCCTACTGAGTCCTTACAAACACTTGGTGCCTTCTTCTTGGAGAGTCCGGTACCCAGGCTTTAAGAGACTTAACACAGTCTCTTCTTAGGATTCTATTAGAACATGAGGAGCACACCTAACAGACTTGGACTTCTCAGTACTCGTTCTGACAGCGAATGAAGTGCAGACTCCATGAGCATGTACTTGAATCTGGCAAGTTTGTGACCTTTTTCAAACAGGGTTTGAACCCTCTACAAGTGTGGTAAAAAGAAGAACAGGAATACTTGTGGCACCTTAGAGACTAACAAATTTAGTTAGTAAAGGTAAAAAATCCATTACAATCTACATATCACACAGACTATGCTGAGAGACTGTGTCACACACTCTCAAAGAAACTGCGAAACCACCTGATCAGCATCCTATACAGCAAACGGGGAAAGATTAATTTTTGTCATTATACAAGTGTGGTGTTTGTCACATGTGCCTTCCCAGAAACTTAAGGCAGATGGAGTTTGGGTTGCTCACTGGCACAGACCTGTTACATCAACAGACAGGCCTTGAAGCCATGTAAATGGGGCATCAGTCCGGTACCGACCCTGGAACCCAACCAAGCCAATGGTAGCCATACACTAAAAAGATAGTTTCAGGAATAAATTTAGAATATTAACTATTTACAGATATTCTGTACAAGACTAAAAACAAACACTAGAGGTACTATTTACACTAAAGGAGGGAAGATATGAAGAAACAAAGACTGTAGCTGCAACAATAACTGTCACTGGCAGTAGTAAGGAACTGAGGGGAGTCGGGAGCAGTGCAGCTCTTTATACCTGCATGCAGTGATGCAAGGCACCAGAGGGCACTCATGCTTCCCCCACCAGTACTGCTAAAAGAAAAACCTTTGAGGTGCACACACACCTACAGTAGAATGGACATGTGCAATTACTTGAAGAAGAATAATTAGCAAAGTTTTAGACAGAAGTTAGAAGTAGTGGGTGGAAGAAAATTGTGAAATACAGGAACTCCTCACTTAAAGTCGTCCCGGTTAACACTGTTTCGATGTTAAGTTGCTGATCAATTAGGGAACATGCTCGTTTAAAGTTGTGAAATGTTCCCTTCAAAACAGCAGCCACCTGTTTTGTCCACTGCTTGCAGGAAGAGCAGCCCGTTGCAGCTAGCTGGTGGGGGCTTGGAACCAGGGTGGACCAGCAGCCCCCCTATCAGCTCCCCACTCCCCTAAATTCCCTGTGCAGCAGCTGTCCCTCCCCCCACTGCCATGTGCTTCTCCTGCCCTCTACCTTGGAGCTGCTCCCAGAGACTCCTGCTTGCTGTACAGGGGGGAGGGGGGAAAAGTGGGGCTAATGTCAGGGTGTCTCCCCCTCCCCCCGCACCCCCCTTACCCCATCTTCCATAGAGCAGGGGACACACACAATGGAGGGAGGGAGTTTCTAGAAAGTAGCTGCCCTCTCAGGTCTCAGCAAGCTGATTTAATTAACAAGGCAGTGTACTTTAGCCTGGGGTCAGCTACTTAAAGGGGAAATGCGCATTTTTTCTCTCACACACAGGGTGTGTGTCTCTGTCTGCCCTCCCTCCTTTCCTGCTGCCTTGTAGAGTGTTGTGAGAGTTAACACTTGAGGGCTCAGTCAATTGCTAGTTCAATTAGCAGTAAGGCATTCCCTGGGAAATATCCCACCCTCTGACTCCTCCACCTCAACCAAGCTTCACAATCATCATTGTGTACCAGTACTAAATTGTTTGTTTTGTCTGGTGAAAAAAATTTCCCCTGGAACCTAACCCCCCCATTTACATTAAAATTCTTATGGGGAAATTGGATTTGCTTAACATCGTTTCGCTTAAAGTCACATTTTTCAGGAACAGAACTACAACATTAAGTGAGGAGTTCCTGTTCTGGTACAACTAATTCAAAATATGGGACACACTGATGTCAATGGGAGTGTAAGGATCCTTTTGTCCTAAAATATGATGCTTTTAGAAATTAAATATTACAGATAGTACTTTAAAGTGTGGCACAGTCACATATTTTAATGGAAACATGTTACTTACGATAGAATTGTAAAATATTTTGCAGTCTCTGATCATAACTGACTTACAATGTAGTCTGTCAAAAACACACATTTTTATTCTAATTTATAACAGTAAACAAAGAAGTAACTGCAGATATTCTGAAACATTCATGAAAACATAACATGGTGCTAAAGGCACTTTTGATAATATCTATAACTGAATCTGAACACAGTCTCCATACAAAAAATTGCTGGTATTTTACCTCTTTTTTTATACTAACTTCTTTACATAAGAACATTTACCCAAGTGTAATAATAACAAAATTGCTTGTATTAAGATAATTAACACAAATTTTCTA
Organism: Trachemys scripta elegans; assembly: GCF_013100865.1. Classification (NCBI taxonomy): domain Eukaryota; kingdom Metazoa; phylum Chordata; order Testudines; family Emydidae; genus Trachemys; species Trachemys scripta. The sequence goes on along the minus strand of NC_048301.1, from coordinate 6,538,659 downwards.
GTGCTGCATACAGTCTGAAATTAATCATTTTGACTTCTCATAGAGCTAAATGTTCCCCAGGAACATTCCTATAAAGTGCACTTGCTGTTCTGTTGAATGTCCCACGTACATCTAACATTCCACTGATTTTAAATGTTGACAGCAGCATATGTGCAGTGGCAAAACTATAGCAAACGGATTAAGGATTACATATTGCCACAAAACGTTTTGATTCTATTTCCTCTGTAAGTCAATGGACAAAATTCTCCTCTTACATCTGTACTGTAGGAATAGTACTTCAGTATTCCTCTATGCATGTAGATCTCTCAGTGATGTCATTGTGAATTCTGTACATACAGGGAAGCAGAACACCAGACTTGAGTACTATCATGTGGATCTGAGGGGGAATTGTCCCTAGTATCATTAATATAGATACTCATGGAAAAAGCTGTCTTTTAAGGATTTATAATGAATTCCAAAATGATATTATCTATCCTTAACCCTAACTCCTATCTGAGAAAAGTATAATTACATATGTGAAAAACCAATTTTAAAAGGACTTTCAACACTTCTGAACTCAGTCATAAAAGCTGGAGGATGGAGGTGGAGCCTGGAGGTGATATCTTCAAATTTGATCAGATCAATTCAAATGATGGTCTAAAGAGCTCTTATAGGCCCTTATCCTTCAAAGACTAGTATATGTGCATAACTTTAAGCATTTGAGTAATCCCACTGAACTCAATGGGACTATTCATGTGCTTGAAGTCAAGCATGCATATAAGTCTTTGCAAGATGAGGGTCATAACAAATTCTAAGTAATTAATATACGCATTGTGGTATGATGTATTTGAAACTGCCCCTTGTTCTGCAGAATAAGAGCTGCAAATCCAGCTATATGTTAAGAAGTGGAAGGAGTGGATGCTTTACCTAAGAAAATTTTACAGTCTTTGGGGCCAGTTTAATCATTTGAACCATTTCCTTGTGTGGGGGAATCCCTTTTAACATAAAGGCCACATACCTGGACAATTTACATTTCCACTTCTTCACAATTTTTTTGCTAATATCAAATGTCTCCTTAGTTGAAGAAAATAGGAAAATATGGCTCAACTGTGATACTCAGTCATAATATATTTTCTTCTAAGATATACATTCGCTACAAAATCTCCTTTCCTAATTACATAGGATTTTGTAATCAGATGGTAAAAACTAATCAGAATAGGTCTACATTCAAATATACTGTTTACATAAAAATTTAATGACTGGGTCCCAACTAATACCTGAAACAGATAGGAAAATATTAATTCTATATAAGCTTTTTACAATAAATAAACAAAATATTTTGAACCAAAATTAAATATAAACTTTACACATTCAAAATAAAAAATATATATAAAATCTATTTTGAAAAAATGTCATTGATTAGAGAATTACAGTAAAACAATGTTATGAACTGCATTTGAATTTTCACATACAAAATTATTTAGCTTAATATCTTTTTTTTTTTTTTTTTTTTACTTTTAAAGTTCCACAGTTAGCCAGTGTGTTGATTTTTCTGCTTTTGTGTAAGATGGTTACCTCCCAGTATCAATAATCAAACTTTCATATGCTACTGTTAAATAAAATAGATCAAACAAAAGGATTTGCAATTATAATCATATTATCGAGAGTTAAATTAACAGGGATACTGTGTCAAACTCATTTTGTCTTCATCAGCGAGTGCTGATGTGACAAAACTGGAAATAAGATTTTATATCAGAAAGAGGAATTTTTATGCATCTGAAAAAGTTCTGTGTCTTCTGTTACTTTCCAAAAGAGTACTTTTTATGAAGTCGCTTACCTCGAACATAAGAGCAGAAGTTAATTTCTGCAACCTCAAGTGGTGTAGAATATTTAGAACATAGAATATTTAGTTTTCACTCTTTTCAATACCTCAGGAAACAAAAAGGTTTTTTTTGTAGAAACTCAGCCTACAAAATACCTCATGTGTACCGCTAGTAAACAATCGCTAACAAAAATCTTTGCTGTACACTATAAATACATATAGTGGTCAATATCTTTTTTGTCCTTGTTCAGGTGACATTTATTTGCTCTTGTCTTTCAATTTCAGCTTTTTTCTCTTGCCGATGGTTAGCTGCAGCCCAAAAGGTTATTTTTTTCAACACTTGTGGCAAAATTTTGGATGGTAACCAGGATATTTGATTCTTTAAAAGGCTTGCATTTTTACCAATGCAGTCAAGGCACAATCTAAAAAGAATGTCAGAATTAACTAAGGTCTTATAACCAAAAGATAAAACACATGAAACAGCAAACAAACTTTTACAAAAAATGTTAAATTAAAAATATATATAATTTATGTATAGTCCAGTCCATAATAATACCAATGCTTTAAAACTGTTTTGAAACATATTTACACAGCATATTTACATCATTAACTAGATTAATAATTTTGTTTCTTACCTACTGATCCAGGTAAGAATAGTTCAAAGTGCCTTATGTTAAAAAAAACTCTTCAGTTATAAAAAGTAGTAACGTAATTATCTGTGCTAGACTCTTTGTGGCACTATATAATCTAAACTCACCTGAGAAGTGAGTAAGGTTGAGTTTGAAAAATCAATAAATCACTGCAGTGACCCTAATGAAGAAGAACAGCAACAATCAGGAGGATGATCTAGATTAACTGTTAATTTAAAAGTTATCCCAGGAATACCTTTATATTTGTTTCAACAGGATGATATAAAATGTATTACCATAAATATAATTAAAGTCTATGAATATTTAGATTAACAATTATCTTATAAAGATTACAAATAGCAAAATGAATACTTCTGAGCCCCCACCTACATGCCTACAGAGGCAGGACTTTGGGGACACGTCTTCTTCAGCCTCCCCTCTCAGCAACATTGAAGAGCCACATCTTTTCAGCATCAAGTGCCCCTGAGAACTGTCTTATGGGGCTGGAAGGTGAATTTTTGAATTGGAAAGATGTGGGAAAGTGGTAAGAAGGGATTTAGGTAATGGGCAGACCCTAGTGGTATCTTCACAGCCCTGGACAACAGTGATGGCAGAATATATGTTATACTGTGGATCAATGGAGTATGTGCCATTTGCCACCTTCAGGGACCCACCTCTCGTCTCTGCACAACAGAAGAGCTTTGATGGCCTTCCAGCCCGATGTGAGATAGGATTTCTAAGGGGAGAGAAACTGCACGGAACTCAGAGCTACAGAAGCCCCTATATAGCAGCATAGGGAGTGGGTGCTCTGTACCAGATGCTTTAGTGTCAGTTCCTGCAGGAGTGGCTGAAGCAGGCTCAGCAGAGTTGTTCCATGCATTTGGAGGGTTGGGGTAAGGAGTGTGCCTCTCTGGCTTTTCCCCTGCACATCTACAAAGCACCCAGTCCCACTAATTGTGCCAGGTGCTATGCTCTGGTTATAGGCATTAAGGCACAAAAATTAACACACTATATAGTAATACCAAACAATCCACGAATGATGATGATGAATTGTAGTTCTTGTAGGAACCAAAACTTTATAGTGTAAATCAAAATTGCTCCACTGAAGAGAGGAGTCACAAGAATGATTAAACGATTAGAAAACATGCTTTATAATGACAGACTTAAGGAGCTCAATCTATTTAGCTTATCAAAGAGAAGGGGTGACTTGATTATAGTCCAAGTAAATATTTGTAGGTACTTACAAAAGGGCTCTTTAATCTAGCATAAAAAGGTAAAACAGGAGGCAATGGCTCAAAGTCTAAATTAGAGAAATTCAGACTGGAAATAAGGCATATACCTTTAATGGTACGAGTAATTAACCATTGGAATAATTTACCAAGGGTTGTGGTGGATTCTCCATCCCTTACACTTTTTAAAATCAAGGTTTTTCTAAAAGATCTGCTCTATGAATTATTTTGCTCTATGAATTATTTTGGGGAAGTTATGGCCTGTGCTGTACAGGGGGTCAGCCTAGATGATCACAATGATCCCTTTTGGCCACGGAATCTAAGTCAAAGACATTATACTGATTTATACCAGCTGAACAGTTGGCCTTGAATGTCCTGATCTTCATGCATTTAAATTCTCAGCAATAATGCTGAATTAATGTTTTTTTAATTAAATTATACTAAGACTTCATTATTAAATTTACTAACTGTGTCCAAGAAATGCAAGTCATCTTTGCTCCCACCAAAGATCATCACTTCTCCTTCTGTGCCAAGACAGGCTGTGTGCCACAACCTACAAACAAAGTTATAAATAAAATGAATAGCTTAATAATAAATAAATAATAATAATATAATGGTTTATTTGCATATTATCAGATAAACAAATCTAAATTAGCTAATTTTAAATGTTTTAATATAGGATTCAGGGAAGCAGAACCTTTACCTGAATGACTATAACCTCATCCACATCACATGATTTCCCCCTCATTTCTCATATCTCAAAAGATTCATTTGAAAAGAAAATTGAATAATGACATGATTAATAATAATGATTGGTTAAATGGAGCAGTCAGTTTTATAAATGCTATGAATCCATTACTTACGAACAGACAAATTGAATTCTTGCTGGTCTTACACTACTTACCAAGAGGAATTTTATTAAACTCTTATTGTATAAAAAATATTTCAGGAGGCTTCAACACTCAGGAACCATGCCTGAAAGATCACATTATTCACTTCGATACTTGTATGAGAGGATTAAAAAGTAATGGAAAGCAATATGAGTAGCCATTTTATCTTAAGAGAACTTACAGACCGACATATTAATGTGGCTGTCTGGCTGATCTGTAGTATAGTTTTTTTATTTTATATATATATATATATATATATATATATATAAAATTTCTATATTTATTTATATACACACACACACACACATACATATATATATATTGGCTTACCTATCATTATTTTACACAGAACACTACAATGGAAAACTCACAAGTATCTTGGTAAATGTTTACATATAATAAGTATTTTATTTTTATATCAGTTTTCCACTTTTATTTTTTAATTAACAAGTACTAGCAAATTGGGATTGTGAGCTCTTTTGTGTTGACTCTTATTCCTGAATTTTAGGATTGAGTTTTAGAACACAGGTTCTTCTCTGTCAGTTCCCATCCATCCTTTTTCTGCCTCATTCTTATAAACTTATTATTTTATCAACGATTCATATAAGTAAGTTTTCACTGTACTGCATTTAATTATTGTTGTTATTATTTATTAGAATTAACTGACCGAATTCTGCACTGTCTTGTGCCAAGTATAACCCCACTCAGGTAAACAGGATAGCATTGGGTGTAAGTCAACGTAGAATTTGGCCCCTTCTGTTATGTTTTAACTACTAAAAAGTATGCATAAATGGAATTTTCATGCAAAACTAAATTCACTCACATTTTCTTACGTCATTCATTTCAGCAATTATTCACTGTTCTCCTTACACTAAACTATCCCACCTTTTCTCTTCCTCATACCTGTAGATAGATCTGTCTCTGTCCTATCTGCATTAGGAAAACTCTGGCCTGGACTTGATCATCGAAGAACACTGGAAAGCCTTTCCTGCCTTGACTTTCTTGACATTCTAGCTTGAAACCTGATGCTTTTTTCTATAGACTGATAGAGTTTATGTCCTCTCACAGCTGCTCTAACTTATCACCTAAACATTCTAATAAAGCATGTTATTTACATAGTACATAAGCTGAATTAATGTAGCCTTTTTACACAGACTCTCTACCTAGAATTATAGCGATGACATAGTTTATCCTTTAGTTAAACACTGGGAGTTTATAACAAACAAAAAATTCATGCTGGAAAGAAACTTGGCATGCAAAGTCTTAGCCTAGGTGCAATTAAAAACCAAAAAACAAAAACAAAACACTTTTCCGAGCAAGACACACAAAGTTAATTCAATACTGTAAGTCTATAATCAGACAGTTTATTATGCATAATTAGAAACAGAAAAACACTCTCTTACATAAATGATGCTGGGGGATTGTCATAAATAAAAAAGTTTTGTAGAAAACTCAAAAAAATACATTAATGCACTTATGCATGTGATATAAACTATATATTTATATAGGGATATATACATGTATACATTTTTTTGCCAACACATTTTAAACACACTGTATGGTTGCCAACCTCCAGGATTGGCCTGGAGTCACCTGGAAACGGCATCCATCTCCCAATGACTATTGAAAGCAATGCAGGAGATTTTAACAGGATTTTTTAAGAAAATGACATTATGTCATGTTGCGAAAAAAAATCTGGAATAGCTTCAGTCAGAGTTGACAACCCTAATTTTAAGACCCTGTTCTCAAATTCATCCCACTGCAGAAGGCCTGCATAAAGCCACCTGTGTTCTGAAGGCCCTGAAATAACCCTATGCATATATGAGGAGATAGGGCACAGATACAGTAATAAAAATGTGCTCTGAACCAATTCCAAAAAGGACAGCATATAAGGGGGTTTCCAGAGTGGGCCAGATTAGAGGCCAGTAGATCTGTGTTTATATGGCCTGATGCAAAGCCCATTGAAGTCAACAGAAAAACTTCCTTTGATTTCAACAAGTTCTGCATCAGGCCCATATAGATCTACTGGCCAAGAACCTGTGCACAGGGGCCACAGATACTATTCTAACCTACAGTCTGGAACAGTGACTGCACTGTAGCCCTTTGGCCTGCCCATCTGTTCTCACACTGGACACTCATCCACAGCTTGATTACTCTATGGGAGGCAGTGTGGCCCAGCAGTTACTTTATGTGAGGTAATGTAGAGAGGGGACTGTACTGGTAGTCAGAGGACAACTGTTTTAATTCTGACTCTGCTACTGACTTGTTATGTTACCCAGGACAAGTCACTCCATCTCTCTGTGCCTCAGTTTCCTCATCAGTAAAACATGGATAATGATACTCACCTTCTTGCCTAAAGCACTTTGAGATCTATAGATGGAAAGTGATGTTGAAAGCTAAGTATGATTATTAATACTTGTGCTTTAAGGTGCTTTCGTAAATTTCAACCAGATCTGGTGTAACAATCCTATTATAATTAAACTAAATACAGCAGATATAGTGCGGTGGTAAATAATTCAGGAAGAAACTTGGAAACACCCCGGTGAACATATAAAGTCCTTTTAAAAACTGGCTATGTACCACCTGCAGTAATTAAATTTACCTAGGTATTTACAGTATTTTAGATTCTAACTATAGGGAATGCTGCTAATGTTGATAAAAAGTGTACCCTGATGCAGTAAGTACCCATTTTCAATGGCACTATCTGTATAACGTCCATGTTCAGAACATGAGACTTACTTCCTTCAGTCAGACACAGAAAGAATCACACATTTCCTTTGCTCTTAGTTCCATAAAATTAAATTATGTTTTTGTTCTACACAAGCTCTGAAAAAAAGTATACTTGTGCAAATCTAAAATATGTAGACACTGGATGTTTGAAGTGGGCCCTTTTTGGTCAGTAATTAAGTCTACTAAAAAAATTATAGTCTTTCAAAATACTGCAATTTAAACCCAATCACTGTTGTTTTGTATTAAATTAATTTATACAAAACAGTAAGTGTCATTAGCTATTTCTGTTCAGGAAAAAAACAGAAAGAACTATTATTTAAACGTCCTTTGAATCCTAAAAGAGTGCAACATCATTTCCCTGGTTCTGTCTTTTCTAAAAATAATGAACTTTCATGGTTCCTGTAGTTGTATATTATTAAATACTTCTAATGTTAATTAGTAAAGGTGTTGCACATTTTACTTTTACATATTTCTTATATCTACTTATTTGGAAGTAAAACATCAAGTGAATTTAGTCTGCACCCCTTTCATTACAAACACCCTTTCAGTGCCAGCAAGCATTTTAAATAATAAATCTTGAAAATAAAAAAGACTATGCCTAATAATGAAAGAGAATAAAACTACTTATATCAAGCAAACTGTTCAATTATGTTGAGCTCATTTTGTAAAATATTTTAATACATTATTTTAAAGGCAAGTGTTCTGATTTAATGTCTTACTTAATCATATTTCAAAATATTCAAAAATGTCAGCAAATACTGTCTTATTTTTTTATACCTAGGCCTACTCTTAGGTAAGTGGGTAAGTTGTTGCCATCCATTTGTTGTGACACTATGAATCCAACCATCACCTGCAAATAAGGAAAATATGTATCTTAGAATTCTTTCTTGGTGAATAAGATACTACCTTTTGTTTTGTACAAAGTGCTCTACAGTCTAAAATGTCTAACATAAAAAGAATGGCTACCATGTTAATGAATTAACTACTATAATTTCAGAGTCTTCATGACTTAACTTGTGAGTTCTTTTTTGTCACAAAAGAAAAAGTTAACTACACTGAAATCTGGAGTTAAAAACACAATATGAAATATACAAGTCAAATCGGAGACTATTTTGAAATGACAGGTCTATATTCATCAGAATGAAGACTGCTGTGTCCCAGGGACTCTACAAATCTTAAAGTATTCCCACAATATTCCCTCACTTTCTTTATCTCATTTTCTTTCTTTTTTTCTCTTCCTCCTTCTTTCAAGTCTCCTTTTTGCTTGATCTCCAAGGTGCCAGACAATGAAGAAGGAATTAAGGACTTTATTTTGCACAGTAGATATTTTCATGCAGCAACAGCAAAAGTAACACTGACTACAACCATGATTTCCATAATTAAATATATAAATGATCTTACACCTTAATACAAATAAAATTCCTTAATTTGCAAAGACAGTAGTAATTTTTTGATTAATGCGAAATAGATGTTAAGTGACAGACTTTTAAAAAATGGTTGCTAAAAAGTGATTACATGGACAATCACTCATATCTGTAAAAGACAGAAGACGCAATCTTACAGTCCAAATCATTATCCAGGCAAAACTCTTAAAATGAATGGGAGTGTTGTCTGAATAAAAGAGTGCAGTGTCAGATCCAGAATTTGTCTGTGCAAATCATAGAATCGTAAGACTGGAAGGGACCTCAAGAGGTCATCTAGTCCAATCCCCTTTAATCATGGTAGGACTAAGTACTATCTAGAGCAGGGGTGGGCAAACTTTTTGAGCCGAGGGCCACATCTGGGTGGGGAAACTGTATGCAGGGCTGGGGCAGGGGGTTGGGGTGTGGGGGGAGTATGGGGTGTGAGAGGGGGTGTGGTGTGCAGGAAGGGGCTCAGGACAAGGGATTGGGGCAGAGGAGGGGTGCGGAATGTATGAGGGGGCTCAGGGCAGGGGGTTGGGGTGTAGGAGGGATGCAGAGTGCAGGAGGGGGCTCAGAGCAGGGGTGCAGGAGGGGTGCAGACTGCGGGAGGGGGCTCAGAGCAGGGGGTTGGAGTACAGGGTGTATGAGGGGGCTCAGGGCAGGGAGTTGGGGTGCAGGAGGGATGCAAGGTGCAGGCAGGGGGCTTAGAGCAGGGAGTTGGTGGGCGGGGTGCAGGAGGGGTTCGGGCTCTGGCCTGGTGCCGCTTATCTAAAGCGGCTCCGGGGTGGCAGTGGCACGCACCGGGACCAGGGCAGGCTCCCTGCATGCCCCGGCCCCGCGCCGCTCCAGGAAGCGCTGCGGACCCTGTGGGAGGGAGGGCGGAGGGCTCTGCGTGCGTACCCTTGCCACGCCTCCAGGTACCTCCCCTGAAGCTCCCATTAGCTGCGGTTCCCCGTTCCCGGCCAATGGGAGCTGTGGGTGGCGGCCTGGAGGCAAAGGCAACGCACAGAGCCCTCTGCCCCCACACCCGGGGGCCGCAGAGACATGGTGCCGGCTGCTTCTGAGAGTGGCAATCCCACGGGCCGGATCCAAAGCCCTGGGGGACAGATCCAGCCCGCGGGCCGTAGTTTGCCCACCCCGATCTAGAATCTAGACCATCCCTGACAGGTGTTTGTCCAACCTGCTCTTAAAAATCTCCGATGATGGAGAATCCACAACCTCCCTAGCCAATTTATTCCAGTGCTTAACTAGCCTGACAGTTAGGAAGTTTTTCCTAATATCCAACCTAAACCATCCTTGCTGCAATTTAAGCCCATTGCTTCTTGTCCTATCCTCAGAGGTTAACAAGAACAATGTTTCTCCCTCCTTGTAACAACCGTTTATGTACGTGAAAACTGTTATGTCCCCTCTTAGTCTTCTCTTCTCCAGACTAAGCAAACCCATTTTTTTCAATCTTCCCTCATATGTCATGTTTTCTAGACCTTTAATCATTTTTGTTGCTCTTCTCTGGACTTTCTCCAATTTGTCCACATCTTTCCTGAAATGTAGCGCCCAGAACTGGACACAATACTCCAGTTCAGGCCTAATCAGTGCCAAATAGAGCAGAAGAATTACTTCTTGCGTCTTGCTTACAACACTCCTGCTAATACATCCCAGAATGATGTTCGCTTTTTTTTGCAACGGTGTTACACTGTTGACTCATATTTCACTTGTGAACCACTATGACCCCCAGATCTCTTTCCACAGTACCCCTTCCTAGGCACAGTCATTTCCCATTTTGTATGTGTGCAACTGATTGTTCCTCCTTATGTGGAGTACTTTGCATTTATCCTTCTTGAATCTCATCCTATTTACTTCAGACCATTTCTCCACTTTGTCCAGATCATTTTGAATTTTAATCCTATCCTCCAAAGCACTTGCAATGCTTCCCAGCTTGGTATCATCTACAAACTTCATGTGTACTCTCTATGCTATTATCTAAATCATTGATGAAGATAGTGAATAGAACTGGACCCAGTACTGATCCCTGCAGGACATTTGATATGCCCTTCCATTTGCATAAGTAAATCAAGTAATCAGCCATTTAACTATGTATTTTGTATATGTGTACATTATATGTGCACACACATTAAATACATTCAGATGATGGGTCAATGCACCTTTGAAAATCTGGCCCTGAATATTTGTGAAACCTGAAACTCCACCATTACCACCAACTGTGCATTTTATCAGTTATACAGGCTACCTTTATTAGAAAAAGAGCTTTGTTGCAGGTTCTTTCACTTTTTACTTGAAGGTTTTGTAGATCAGATTGGAGCAGAATGTGATTAATGTTATGTTTATTCACATATTGTGTTGGAATTATATTTTGTTACTAGTTTTGCACTGGTGCAATTTTATTGTCTTGATGGAGTTATTCCTGATTTAGACTGGCATGAGTGAGACTCTAGCTCTTATTTTATCAGATGGTAAGCTGTTTGGTGAAGAGACGATTTGTTCAACACATACACTAATTGTACTGTGCTATGTCCATCAACAGTGCTATATAAAACAACAATAATAAAAAGTGTCTGAATAAATATTCACATACAGTGAGAGTCATATAACAAGATCTGGACCAAACATCTTCATGATGAAGTTGAATGTATATAACATCATGGTTAGCACTAAAATGTACGATGGACTCTGTATCTTTTGAATTACTTACTTAGAGGAACATTATCTGAACTCAGTCCACCAAATAGGAAAAGTTTATCATCTGCTATAGGAGTCAAAGTGTGCCATGATCGATCTTTTGGTTTCTCTCCACTAATATGAATTCTTGGTAAAACAAAAAATAAGAAGAGAACAAGTTAAGAAGAATGCTTAAACTGAACTGGACTCGCAGCTCATCATTTTCTAGAATAAAAAGGGGATCTGTCCTGATTAAACAGGCTACAGTGTAATCAGAGCAAACCTCAGCTGCACTCAATAACACAGGTGTTCAAAACTGAAACAAGAAATTTCTTATAACAACTGCTCTTTGAAAGTAGCCCTTATGATAATGATCTTACACTTATATAGCATGTTTTCATCCCCCAAGATATTTTACAAATCTTAAACTTATGTACGAAACACAGGGACAGCTTTTTTAAACCACTGAAGTGATTATTTAACACGCAAGAACAACTTTAGGATGGGAAGTGAAGAATAATGCATCCAACTGAAACTGAATAGAGTATTTAAGTAGATAGATTGCAGTTGCTCAAGCTAAAATGTAACCAGAATATGAGAAAAGAAATAGATCTTTAATGACTACAAATGGCTGGGAGCTTGGCTTTACTTCTTATCCTCAAGATACCACACTTCCAAGATAACACAGAAACAGTGCTCTCTAACAGAATGGCGGGACACAGGTGCATACAGACTTTGGGTGAAGAGTGCCACCTGAGCCACTTTACACATCATCTGAGCCCTTTTAACTATTTCCTGCAACAGCTAGGTGCTTCTGGGGACTCTCCCAAGAACTTGATGCTTAGCTTGTGAGACTTGAGAGAATCACAGAACAAGATCTGTGATACTTATTGAAAAAAACCCAGTTACTTACTTTATATTAACTATGTTCTTCAACATGTTGTCCATGTAGTTCTGATTCTAGATGTGCATATGCCTCATGCATGTGAGATAGGAATCGCTGAATAGCAGTGTCTGTTGTGCTGTGCATATCCTCATACTTCCTCACCCTAGGGCATAAATGGCAGAGTGGCCGCAACTATCCCTCAGTTTCCTCACTAAAAAAAAGTGGGGACGGAGGGCAGGTCGTGCGATCCCCCAGATGACAACATTTCAGAGAAGAAACGGTTATTTACTGGAACTGTGGTTCTTCAATTTGTGATGCAGACATGTATTTCACTTAGATGTGTGCACACCCAGCACACCAGAGCCGGAGAAATTTGCCTAGCAGTATCCATAGAGAGGTGGCACTCATGCCTGGTGGCCATAGCCCCTCACCTAGCTACATGAGGTGCTGCTTCTCCAACCCTCCCTCAGTTCCTTCGCACTGAACACCCAGGAACGAGACTCTGATGCAGAGGGGACGGAGGGTGGGGTCGTGGAACACACGTGTGCAGAGGGGACGGAGGGTAGGTCGTGGAATACTCGTCTGCATCACATCTCGAAGAACCAGTTAAAGTAAATAACCATTTCTTCTTTGAGTAGATTCAGATGTGTATTCTATTTAGGTGACTCAAGCAGTAACTCCCCCAGGACACAGGGCTCGGCACCTACTTAAACAAGGACTGTAGGACCACTCCATCAAAGGGTGCATCCACCCTGGAATATGCAGTTATGGCATAATGGTTTGTGAATGTATGTATCAATGACTACGTAGCAGCCCTGCAAATGTCCAATATGGAAATGTCACTGAGGAATGCTATGGACGTTGCTTGCACCCTCATACAAAGAGCTCGCACTCACTGAGGGAGATTAGCCAGAGCTAGTTCATATGCAGTCTTGATGCAGGATGTTATCCATTTGGAGACTGTCTGTGAAAAGCCTGTTTGACCCTTCATGCAATCTGCATATGACACAAACAAACGAGTCAAAGCATAAAACAGTTTAGTCCTGTCCAGACATCGCCTGACTTCTAAGGTACAGAGACCTCTGGAGATGAATGCGGCTTAGGAAAGAACACAGGTACCACCTGGTTCAAATGAAACTGAGAAACCACTTGAGACAAAAATTTTGGATGCGGTTGTAAGGTCACTCTGTCTCTGGAGAATTGTGTATAAGGAGGCTCTGCCATCAGAGCCTGCAACTCACACGCTCTCCTTGCGGAATGTAGTTTTCTGACACAAAAGCGAAAGGGACAAATGCCAGGGGCTTGAATGGAGGTTCCATTAAGACCATTAGGACTGAGTTAAAGCCCCACACAGGAGCAAGCTCTCAGTCTGGGGGATGTAGATGAAGGAGCCCTTTTAAGAATCTTGCTACCGTGGCACTGGAGAAGATTGATCTTCCTGGAATGGGGAGATGAAGTGCCGATAATGCTGCCAAATACACTTCCAGTGAACTAAACACAAGCACCAACACCTGAAGGTGCAGCAGGTACTCCAAAATGTCCTGGATAGAGACCAGTGTTGGTTGGATTCCATGGGCTAATGACCACACCGAAAATCACTTTCATTGAGTTGAATAGGGACATCCTGGTGGAGGGTTTTCTATTGTTAAGGAGGACTTGTTGGACAGTCACTGAACACAGTTCTTCCTCCTCATTCAGCCATGCAGCAGCCATACTGTGAGATACAAGGAGTGAGTGCAAGGATCCAAGGATGACCTGAGGGATGATTGGGACCAGCGGATAGGCATAGAGGAGAGCTCACTGCCAGCTGAGGTGGAAAGCCTTGGATAGGGAGCCTGGACTGACGCCCCCTCGACAGCAGAACAGACGACATTTCCTGTTGTCCCTTGTAGCAAACAGGTCGATCGTTGGGATGCCCCAAGCTGTGAAGGTGACCCAGAGGACACTTGTCTTCAGGGACCATTTGTGACTCAGGGAAAAATACCTACTAAGATGGGCCATGAGATGATTATGAACCTTGGATAAGTGAATAGCTATCAGAGTAATGGTTTCCTCAATGCAGAACTGCCAAAGCCTGATTGTTTCTAGGCAGAGCAATCTGGAGTGTGCTTCCCTTTGTTCGTTCACATAATACATCACGGTGGTATTGTTGGTAAGTATGTGAACCACTGAGTCTCTGATATGGTCCTGAAAAGTGTGGCATTCATTGTAGATGGCCTGAAGCTCCAGCATATTGATATGGAGTAAGGCCTCCTGCTCCTAACACAATCCCTACACTTTCAGTGACCCCAAGTGTGCACCCCATCCCATCAGGGAGGCATCAGTAACAATTGACCTGGCTGGGGAGGACGAGACAAAGGAAACATGTTGCCAAATGTTCTCTGGATGCATTCACCGCTGCAAGGAGTTCAGAGGAGACAGATGAACCAGTCTGTCTAGAGGGTGAAGAGTAGGATGGTAAATCATCTTGAGCCACATTTGAAGGGGAGAGAAGGCACAACCTTGCAAACTGCACCACCTGCATGCAAGTGGACATGTGGCCCAAGAGCCTCAGACACATCTGAACTGCCATGGAAAGCTGAGACTGCAGACTGAGGCAATAGTCTGAAAATGGTCAGTCAGCAGAAATGCTTTCAATGTTGTGGAATCTAACAGGGTCCGACTGAACTCAATTTTTTGAGTGGGAGCCAAGGTTGACTTCCCAGTGTTTAGGCTGAGACCCAGGTGCTTGAGCAAAAGCAGCATGGTGCCAACGTGAGTAAGAACTTTCTCTCTAGATCTGCACTTCAGCTGCAGGCAGTACCGAAGCCAGTGTGCTCCACAGGGCTGTAGTCAGTTCAAGGAGCACATCACTGATAGGGAGGGTGACTCTCCCAGGGGCAGATGGCTGCAGGATATCCATTAATTTGTGCAAGAGAACACCACTGGGATACTGATGGAAGCAAGCTACACACTGCAGAAGCTCTTAGTACATCTTAAATTTCTCTGTTACTGAAGGGAAGGATGAGTCAGGCAGTGCAGAACTGTCCGGAGACAAAGACGAGGCCCTTAACTGAGCGAAAGGAAGATACTGTTCCAGTGTGGACAGAAGGACCACGGTGCCTGTGGTCACCACTGCAGACCTGGTTGGCAATCTCACCTTCGAGCGAGACGAAGAGTGGGAGCTTCGTGACTGAGGAGCATCCGACAGATTCTATGGAGGCCTGACATGGATTAGGCATTGGTGACCATTAGGCACTGGGTCAGGGGCCTCCATCCTGACCAGGAGATGAGCGCCAATCTTGGTAATGGTCCACCAGTGGTCCCTGATGCTGGTCAAGCATTTGAGAGTGGGAGGATAACAACCCCAACTCAGATGCTGAGGAATTTCGGGATGCAGGAGATAAAGACAGAGCGAGACCAGAGGGAGGGAGTAACTGGTCTGACTCTTTCTTTGCCCAGAACGAGGCAGGAAGCGGTGCTGCCAAGGGAAGCTGTACCGTTGGTACCAAGTATGCTAATGCCGGAAGCAGTGTCAGTCCCAAAGTCAACAGCAGTACCAGAAAGCAGTACCAGAGTGTCTGGCTATACCGATGTTAAGGGCACAGAAAGCTGCCACCGAAGCATTTGCGGTGCCGATGAGATTCCCAATACAGAGGTCCCTTGTACTGATCCTGATCCTGTCCCTGCTTCCTGTGGAAGGCGAACATTGGGGTGCAATGCCAACAGACCCAAGGCTTCAGCAGCTCATTCAATCAACAGGACAGACAAAGAAGGTCTGTAGCTGCCTGGTACACGGCCGACATGGAAACCAGTCAGTGCCAGCATCTCTCTTGTCAGCACCGGACTCAATGCACACCTGGAGGATGGAACCAGAGTCAACTGTATGGGGTTTCTAACCTCTGCACTTGGTGCGGGGGAAGGATTAGACAAACCCGTTCCATCGCATGCGCTGGCACCAACTCCCTGCCAATCCACGCTTTTTCTGGAGGAGGTGGAAGAGTCACACTGAGATTTGGCCAACCTTGCTCGGAGACTTTTTGGGACATTAGGGAGGTTGCTTGGACCTCTCCCTCCCCCTTTCCCTCTCTTCTCAGAAACTGGAACCGCTCTCTCTCTCTCCTCATCCTCTCCTCTCCCTGTGGAGAAACCAAGAAGGGACAGAGTTGGACCCTTGGGCAGTGTTCCCTCTAATTTTTTAAGTGCATGTGTGGAATGAATTTTGTTATGTGCACCAATATAGAAGTGATGTGTGGCAGGGGTTTGGCCAAGGGGTTCGGAGAGTGGGAGGGGGCTCAGGGGTCGGGCAGAGGGTTGGGGAGCGGGCTATGGGCTGGGGGTGTGGCCTCTGGGGTGGGGGTGGGGATGAGGAGTTCAGGGTGCGGGAGGGGGCTCTGGGCTGGGTCAGGGGGTTGGGGTGCGGGCTCTGGGTTGGGGCCGGGGATGAGGAGTTTGGGGTGCAAGCTGCCCCAGGGCCGGGGCCAGAGGACTCCCCGCAGCCTTCTCCCCGCCAGCAGCATGGAGCTCCGGGGGAAGGGCCCCTGGCCTCTCCCCACCAGCAGCACGGAGCTCTGGAGAGGGGCCCCTCCCCTCTCTCCCTCCCCGCTGGCAGCACAGAGCTCTGGGAGAGGGGCCCGCAGCAGCCCTGCAAGCCCCAACTTGCTCCTCTCCCCAGACCCCGCCCATGCCCTACCTCTCTCCTCTCCTGGCCCCTGTGGCTGCGTGGCCCTTTATAGCCTGCTGCGCGGCCCTTACAGCCTGCTTCACAGCTGCGCAGCTTAGAGGGATCTTAGTCCCTGGGCCCCACCCTCATTGCGTCCTTGAGCCCCATCCGCCAAAGAGGAAGAAGGGGAGGATTGGCTCTAGGAAAGCTGCCCTCCTATGAAGTTTAGGGCTTGGTCAGTCCAAGGCCTGGACGTCCTTTCCAGGATGATCCTCCTTCTCTTCTACCTCTTCTGTCGCATTCCCTCTCTCCACCTCCACTGCTGCCTTCATTTGCGCCTCTGGCTTCTCCTTCCCCACAGACTGCGCAGTGAGGATCTAACACACGGCAAGCCGTGGCAAGTGTCAGTGAGGTCTGAGGCGCTGGATTCACTGCCCAAGCTGCATGTTGAGCTCCACCTATCCTGTGTAGACCCTGCTGGTGCACTCTACATATTTAGCGTCATAGTTCAGGGCAACTGCACCTGTATTCCCCTTCTATGGTCCCCTGAAGGCACCCATTCTAGGCTCCTGGCTCCTCAGCCATCACTCCTCTTGGACAGACACCTGCACCTCTCTCCCTCCCGACCAGGGTTTTTCTAGGCTGCACAGTTCCCCGGGTACATTGTGATAGCCCCAGCAAGCCAGATTGACCAACCAGGCCAGTCTGTGCTTTATTTTCTAGATTTAAGCCTGAATCTAGGATAATTGCTAGCAGTTATAAGTTACCAAACAGCTCTTTATAAACCAGCACGTTATTCTTAAAGTGAAAGCATTACAGAGAAACCACATTAAAGCAATAAAAGAACCTACAAACATGCTAAAAAGCTTACCAGAGATCACCCCCAACTCCAACAAGAGCTCTTGTAGGAGTCTGTCCTTCAAACTCCACAAAGGGGTTTCTCTGTGGTTACAAGTTCATAACAGCCTTAGCTCAGAACAAGCATCCCCATGAATAGATTTGGGCCTTTGGTCTTCAGATTCTGGGAACAGATAATTAGTAGACAGTGGTCCTCCCCTCTGGGAGTAGCTTCAAAAAGCTGAGATTCTGCATAACCAGAGGAAGGAAATTTGCATTCACCTCCCCCTAGAAATGTTATATACATTATTGTGAGCTGGGATTGTATGTAAGATATTAATTTAATACAGTGGACCCCCCAAAGCTACTTAAACTTAATTCAATAAGGTCTCTAATGGATATGGCAGGAATTGCCTTATCTGTCACACCTACAGTGCATTAACATAGTCCATCAGGGTCCACATGAGATAGTCAGAACACAATATGCAGCCTGTGGTCTGGACAGTGAATCCACCAGCACCCCAACACATTCAAAATCGCCACAGCTTGCCTCACATCAGAACCTCACTGTTTACTCTGAGCATATGCCATAGAGATGTTGGAGAAAAATGTTCCCTGTGGCCGAGGCGCTATTTGCTGTGTTTGTCAGAACTGAGTGGTTGAGAGTGACAAACAGATGATATTTGTGTGTATGTGTATAATGTGTGTGCTTGCAAAATAGTGGATTTAAGCCTGAATTAGTAATTTTGTAATTACATATAAAAATCAGGAGGATTATGGAAAATTAGGAAGGGTTGGCATCTCGGATATTGGCACGATACTATTCAGGGTTGATGACAGATTGTCTACTTACAAAGTCTGCTAAATCATTGTTGGCTCCTGTGAGATGGAGATTTATTGGGGTTATCCCATGTTTTTTACACCATGTCCACAACTTGATTCTGTCCTGGCAAAGGGGTGGTGAGTGGGCACCTACTTGCTTATTTACATAAAACATTTCAGATGTGTTGTCCGTGAGATCCTGCATAGCAGAATTCTTTAAAACAGGTAGGAATGCTATGCAAATTAATCTGATTGCTTGTAATTCTAGAATATTTATGTGTAGGATCATGTTCTTTTGAACCCAAATTCCTTGTATTTGGAGATGGTCTAGGGATATGCCCCAACCTGTTCCTGATGGATCTGCATCAGTGTCTTTTAAGGAGGTGGTGTAGAGAAGGGGACCCCATTCTGAGCATTCTTGGGTCGGACCAACAATTCAATAACAGAATGTGAGTGGAAATCACAATGTGCATGCTCATTTGATGATCCAAAGAGTGAAACACGAACCTTAGCCAATATTGTATTGCATGTAGATTAAGTTTGGCTACCGGTGTCACATACATGCATACTGACATGTGATTTAGGAGTCTGAGGCAGGTTCTTATTGTGGTTGGTGGATTCATTTTGATGCTGGTGGTCATCTAGTGAGGGTGAAATCTGTACTCAGAAAGGTATGTGTAACAATGCAGGTCCTCCTGGAGTGTCCCCTCTGGCTAGAGGTGCCACAGCCTCAGTGCTCCAACATACAGGTCTTCATAAACTCCATCTTCAGGGTTTTGTTCAATAATGCCTTTTCTATGGGCTAATTTATTAACATAAATGCTTCAAAATAACCCCCCAACGTATAGTCCATCATCATAATATAAAAGCCAATCTCTTCTTCAGTCTCCCTTTTTTAATCAGATTGGTGGGTACCAAAATTTCTTCCAGGTGTACCCTAGCCAAACTCGAAGCCCAAATGAAAAGTGCAAAATAAACAGAGTCTGCCTGCCTTGCGTTTAGCAAAAATGCAAAAGTAACCAAGGTCTGCCCACACTGGGCTTATGTGCTTAGTCCTTCCTGGGTTCTCCTACAGATCAAAATTATTCTCTTGGACTTCCTTCTCCCTGAAGGAGACAAGCTCAAAGATGTCAGCCGGCAAACTTCCCTCCATTGCTGTCCTGGTTCTGAGCTTTCTCGACTCTTAAGCTCTTAGGTTATCCTGGGTTCTTCCCAGCTCCCTGTTACTTGTCTGGAACACCAGCCCATATGATTGTTTACCTGGATATTCCTTCCTCGTTGGTTCAAAAGAGGTCAGTGGGCAAACTTCCTCTGCTGCTGTCCTGGCTCTGTGCTTTTACCAACTCTCTTCCTGCAACAACTCTCCACTATTGCTCTCTGGAAGAATTCCAGCAGCTTGCTCTCTCTTGGGACCTTCCACTAAATCCAAACTACTCCTTCTTGTCTCCCCATTCCCGATTGCTGCCTGACCCTTTATATATGACTGGTGTCTTCTCTTCAGTCCCATTAGAAGGCAATTTACCAGGCACAGGTGGATGGGCCTGCTGCCTCTTAAAGGGGCCAGTCCTCCTATGACAGTATGTTTTTGTCAATATGGAGTTGATTAAGGCTTCTGTAAACTCTATTGTCTATAATGGGTTGAGGGAGGATTTTTTGTAATTCATCACGAGGTCCAGTTATCTGAAGAAGTGAAAGACATAGTTCAGGGCTGTGACAACTTCCTGATGAGACTTGCCTTTGATCAGCCAATTGTCTAGATATGGATAGATGTGAATGGCATGTCTCCTCAGATGGGCCACCACAACAGCTAGGCATTTTGTGAAGACTCTTGGTGTTGTGGACAGGCTGAATAGTACAATCTTATATTGGTAATAACTGGGCTCTACTGTATATCAAAGATAATTCCTGTGGGCTGGATGGATTGCAGTATGGAAGTACATGTCTTGAAGATCAAGAGCCACAAACCAGTCTTCAGCCTGAAGAGAAGGGATGATGGAGAATGTTACCATTCTGAATCTTAGACGGTGTATATGTTTGTTCACTCTTCTCAGATCTAGGATAGGACGAAGACCCCCTTTTTTCTTTGGAAGTTAAGTATTGCATGCCAGCTAATAGGGGCACTGCCTAGCTGTGACTTAGAAGTGACCGATCCCATTTTAGATGTTAATACCCTTTTTTCAAAGTCTGAAATTTCTCTCACTGAGATCTCAAGAAGATACAACTTTAACCAAATGTCCTTGGATTTCCTTGTTCTGGCAAAAAAAAAGAATGGCAAACTGAACAGTGGTCTGGCACCCGGTTCTTGTTAAGACAAAAAGGTTGTGGTTATGGCTGACTGTAAGAGGAATAACAAGGAGTCTGGTGGCACCTTAAAGACTAACAGATTTATTTGGGCATAAACTTTCATGGGTAAAAACCTCACTTCTTCAGATTCATAGAGTGAAAGTTACAGATGCAGGCATTATATACTGACACATGGAGAGCAGGGAGTTACTTCCCAAGTGGAGAACCGGTGTTGACAGGGCCAATTCAATCAGGGTGGATGTAGTCCACTCCCAATAATAGATGAGGAGGTGTTAATTCCAGGAGAGGAAAAGCTGCTTCTGTAATGAGCCAGCCACTCCCAGTCCCTATTCAAGCCCAGATTAATGGTGTTAAATTTGCAAATGAATTTTAGTTCTGCTGTTTCTCTTTGAAGTCTGTTTCTGAAGTTTTTTTGTTCAATGATAGTGACTTTTAAATCTGTAATAGAATGACCAAGGAGACTGAAGTGTTCACTTACTCGCTTTTGTATGTTACCATTCCTGATGTCCGATTTGTATCCATTTATTCTTTTGCGGAGGGACTGTCCGGTTTGGCCAATGTACATGGCAGAGGGGCATTGCTGGCACATGATGGCATATATAACATTAGTAGATGTGCAGGTGAATGAGCCCTTGATGCTGTGGCTGATGTGGTTGGGTCCTCTGATGGTGTCGCCAGAGTAGGCAACAAGGTTTACTACAGGGATTGGTTCCTGGGTTGGTGTTTCTGTGGTGTGGTGTGGTGTGTAGTTGCTGGTGAGTATTTGCTTCGGGTTGGGGGGCTGTCTGTAAGCGAGGATTGGCCTGCCTCCCAAGGTCTGAGAGAGTGAGGGATCATTTTCCAGGATAGGTTGTAGATCATGGATAATGCGTGGGAGAGGTTTTAGCTGGGGGCTGTATGTGATGGCCAGTAGTGTTCTGTTATTGTCCTTGTTTGGCCTGTCCTGTAGTAGGTGATTTCTGGGTACCCGTTTTGTTCTGTCTATCTGTTTCCTCACTTCCCCAGGTGGGTATTGTAGTTTTAAGAATGCGTGATAAAGATCTTGTAGGTGTTTGTCTCTGTCTGAGGGGTTGGAGCAAATTCGGTTGTATCTTAGGGCTTGGCTGTAGACAATGGATCATGTGATGTGTCTTGGATGAAAGCTGGAGGCATGTAGGTACGTATAGCGGTCAGTAGGTTTCCGGTATAGGATGGTGTTTATGTGGCCATCATTTATTTGCACGGTAGTGTCCAGGAAGTGGATCTCTTGTGTGGACTGGTCCAGGCTGAGGTTGATGGTGGGGTGGAAATTGTTGACGTCCAGGTAGAATTCTTCAAGGGCCTCCTTTCTGTGGGTCCATAAGATGATGTCATCAATGCAGCGCAAGTAGATGAGGGGCACTAGGGGACGAGAGCTGAGGAAGCATTGTTCTAAGTCAGTCATAAAAATGTTGGCATACTGTGGAGCCATGTGGGTACCCATAGCAGTGCCACTGACTTGAAGGTATAAGTTGTCCCCAAATCTGAAGTGGTTGTGGGTGAGGACAAAGTCACAAAGTTCAGCCACCAGGCATGCTGTGGCCTCATCAGGGATACTGTTCCTG
The DNA here is from genome assembly GCF_013100865.1 of Trachemys scripta elegans. Lineage (NCBI taxonomy): Eukaryota > Metazoa > Chordata > Testudines > Emydidae > Trachemys > Trachemys scripta. The sequence goes on along the minus strand of NC_048301.1, from coordinate 6,516,230 downwards.
ACAGCTTGTAGTCCAAGGAATGAGTCCATCACAAGAAGTCCAAAGGCTTAGAATCTGCCACTGTAGGTTACAATAGTGATGCAAAGCACCAGAGAAAAATTAAATGTTTTAAAAAAAATTAAAGAAAAAAGATTATTTGACTGGGAAATTAACCCTAACTGACTAATTAGATGACAAATATCGAAGGAGAAGAAATTTCCACTAAGTGGTAGCAGCAGACACTGGTTGTTTTGTCTCGCTGCAATGGACAACAAGGAACTGAGGGGGTGATCATAGCCGCTCTGCACTGGATGATGGTGAGGGGGGCAAGACCATGCAGGTGCAGGAGTGGCCCAAAGGACACTGTTGTTCAAAGATTCTGATCTTGTGCAAAAAAAACGTGCACTTAGAGTAGGATCCACATGGACACACACTCGAAGACACTATATTCCCCTGCCTAGCATGAAATGACAGTTAGGCAACATAGGGAAGAACAGACACAATGGCCATCAAACGTCAGTTCCTATTTGTCTAAAACAGCTACATGAAAATCAATATCTAAACAGTGACTCCTCTTATCTAGTGGGTGCTATCATAAATGCTCCCTACCAAGCGTAATAGGAAGCAAAAAAATAATTTGACAAACTTTATCAAAAAGGAAATATTTATGAAAGATTCTTCTCTTGTAAATTCTCCTCCTTGGGGGTTTTCTTAAATGTTTGTCTTGATATACATTAAAACCTTTCCCCAATCTAGACTATAAAGAAGAGTCTTATCTACATAACATAAGACCTATAGAGACTGTAATGTTAAAAAGACATATGAAAGTAAAATTTCAGTATAATCTGTGGTAATTTGCCCATATCTGAAAATGAGGCAACTAAATCACTAAAAGCTATGCTGAAAATTTGCCTGATAGCATCAGTGGTCCTTGGAGCACAACAGAGAACAGTTTAGTAACCACTACAAATCAAATTAAATTGAAATAATAATGCAACAGCTGTTGAAATAGTTCAAAACCTCCCATTCTCTTCCCAGAAAAGCTACTATAATAGCATTAAAACCTACTGTTAAATAGTTCCAATCTGTTATTTACAACTAAGTGGCACATGGCCAAACTTACCTTCCAGACCAAATCCAAGTGTCTAAATTCAGACAGTGCAAATCACTCATTCTAGTTTGCTAAAACAAAACAACAAACAAAAAAACTGCTCAAAAACAGGTGTTTTAAATTAGGCATATGATAAAGTAGAGATCTTCCTAGATAGAATGTTACTTAAATACATAGTATGAAAAGAAATTTGTACCCATGTAGCTCAGCACAACAGTCTGAAAATTCCCCAGATCAAAAAAGAGGGTTACTCACCCTGTGCAGTAACTGAGGTTCTTTGAGATGTGTGTCCCTGTCGGTGCTCCACTTATGTGAGTCTGCTTCTCTGCGCCTGTGATTGGAGATTTTCAGTAGCAGTGCCCATTTGGACCACACATGCGCTTCCCCGTCTTGCGCTGCTTTTGGAGATTATATAGCACTCTGCAGCCAAACCACCTTCAGTTTCTTCTCTACCGCACAGTCCATGTCTGAACTCCAAAGTAATGGGGAGGAGGGTAAATAATGGAACACACATAGGGGGACGCATCTTGAAGAACTCAGTTACTGCACAGGGTGAATACCCCTTTCTTCTTCAAGTAGCGTCCCATATGGGTGCTCCACTTTAGGTGACTGGAAAGCTGTGCCCCTCATTGGAAGGATGGGGCTTTGGAGTTGGATTCGTGAGCAATGTTAAGACAGTCAGTCATAAGAGAGCATCCGATGTCGAGTCCTGCACAATTGCATAGTGCTCTGTGAATGTATGGGCTGATGCCCAGGTGGCTGCTTTACAAATTTCTGTAATTGGTACATTGTTCAGGAAGGCTATAGAGGTGGAAATCGATCTCGTGGAGTGTGTTCGAGTTCCTGGGCAGGGGGAGGGTTTACAAATCATATTGACTATAGCAGAGGTGAATGCAACTGGAAATCCATTTTGAAAGCCTTTGTTTAGATTTAGCTGAATCTTTTGATCTTTCAGTAACAGAAAGGAATAATTTTGGCATATAAGTCTAACGTGGAGCATGGACTCCTTTTTATTCCCATGTGGCTTGGGGAAGAATGATGGGAGGTAAATAGCCTGATTCAAGTGGAATGAGGAAGGTATTTTAGGTAGGAACTTTGCATGTGATCATAATATATCTTTATCTTTGAAGAAAATTGTATATAGCGGGTACATCATGAGAGCCACTATTTCCCCCACTCTTCAAGTGGATGTGACAGCTATGAGAAAGGTTATCTTCATAGATAGATGTATGAGTGAGCAGGTTGCCATGGGCTCAAACAGTAAGGCATTGTAGCACCAGATTAAGGTCCCAAGGTGGAGTGGGATCTTGTCAAGGGTAGAGGTTCCAAACACTTGTGAGGAACCGTTTTGTTACAAGCTGGGTAAATTCTGAATGTCCGCTAATCTTGCGTTGGAAAGCCATAACAGCAGTGAGATGAACTCTAATTGAACTTGAGGATAGTCCTGATTTTTTTAGTTCTAGGATATAGTTAGGGCCCTACCAAATTTACGGCCCTGAAAAATGTGCCATGGACTGTGAAATCTGGTCTTTTGTGTGCTTTTACCCTATATTATACAGATTTCACGAGGAGACCAGTGTTTCTCAAATTGGGGGTCCTGACCCAAAAGGGAATTACAAGGGGGTTGCAAGGTTATTTTAGGGAGATCGCAGTATTGCCACCCTTACTTCTGCGCTGACTTCAGAGCTGGGTAGCCAGAGAGCAGTGGCTGTTGACGGGCACCCAGCTCTGAAGGCAGCGCCCCACCAGCAGCAGTGCAGAAGGGTGGCAATTCCATACCATGCCACCCTTACTTCTGCACTGCTGCTGGTGGTGGCTCTGCCTTTAGAGCTGGAATCCCAGCCAGCAGCTGCCGCTCTTCAGCTGCCCACTGAAGGCAGTGCCGCCAGCAGCAGCGCAGAAGTAAGAGTAGCAGTACCACAACTCCCCCTTACAATATCCTTGCAACCCCCCCCCCCCAACTCCTTTTTGGGTCAGGATCCCTACAATTACAACACTGTGAAATTTCAGATTTAAAGACCTGAAATCATGACATTTATTATTTTAAAAATCCTATGACCATGAAATTGACCAAAATAGACCGTGAATTTGGTAGGGCCCTAGATATAGTCCAGTATCAGTGGCAAGGGTGAAGTGATAGCCGAGGCGCACCAAATGTGGAATCTCTTCCATTTGTGCAGGTAAGTAGACCGCATAGTCAATCTTCTCTGCTATTTAATAGTATCTCCTTTATGTCTTCAGAACAGGTCATCTCAGTATTCTGGAACCATGCAGGAGCCATGCCTTCAGGTGGAGGATCTCTAGATTTGGGTGGCGAGTCTGGCCTGCATCCTGACACAGGGGATGTGAAACAGGGTGAAGAATGACTGGTGGGCATACTGTCATCCGTACAAGGTAAGGGACCCATGTTTGTCTGAACCATGTTGGGGCTATCAAGATGACTCTGGCTTGTTCCTCTTTTATTTTGCGTATTACTTTGGGTATTAAGGGGATCGGTGGAAAGGCGTATAGCAGATGTGTGTCCCATTTGATGAGGAAGGCAACCCCCAGAGAACAGTAGCTCAGTCCTGCTCTTGAACAGAAATGTGGGCATTTGATGTTCTCGGGTGTGGCAAAAAGGTCTATACTTGAGAATCCCCAACATCTGAATAGCTTGTATAGGATCATGGTATCTATCTCCCACTTGTGTTCCTGTGATAATTTTTTGCTTAGTGTGTCTACTATGGTGTTGTAATCGCCCGGTAGGTAAGTCACTGAGATGTTGATGTTGTGGCGAATGCACCAATTTCATAATTTCAGTGCTTCAACACACAAAGATTGTGACTTTGCTCCCCCTTGATGGTTTATGTAAAATATGGAAGCAATGTTGTCGGTCATTATCCTTATGTCCTTGTTTCTGACCAGTGATAAAAATTGTGAACATGCATTCTGGACTTCTTGGAGTTGCAGTAGGGTGATGTATAAAGTTGACTCTGAAGTTGACATGTACTCTGTAATTTTGCAAACGTGCTCCTCAACCCAACAGAGACGTGTCTGTTGTCAGTATTAGTGACAGAGGTGATTCTGTGACAAACATACTTTGTGGGGTTTTGTCCACCTGTCTAGTAAGCTTTTGACTGTGACGGTCATTGAAAGACACTTGTTCAAATTGTGTCTGTGCGTACTGTATACTGTCCTGAGCCACTCATGAAGGCAGCGCATATGTAGTCTAGCATGTCTTACAACAAAGGTGGTCACTGCCATATGTCCTAGTTGTAAGCATGTTCTGGCTGATACCTGTGGGCTGGTTTGCACTGTAGAGATCAAATTGATTGGGGGGGGGTAAATCTGTGAGTTAGTGTGACGGGGTGGACTAGGCCCTGAGGCCTCCTACTGGAGGCCTCACCAGGGCCGGCTCTGGCTTTTTTGCTGCCCCAGGCAAAAAAGCCTCCTGCCGCGTGCCCCTCCCCCCCACGGGGAGCGCAGCAGGGGAGGGCGCCAAGCTTGGCCGCGGGCCCGCTCTCCCCGACTGGCTGGAGTGCCGGGGGGAGGGCGGCGAGCCCGCCGCAGCTCCGCTGGCGGCCGGAGCGCCGGTAGTAGGGCGGAGAGCCCGGCCGGGGCTCAGTTCTCCCCGGCGGCGAGCCCACCGCGGCTCCACTCTCCCTGGCGGCTAAAGCGCCGGGGGGAGGGCGGCGAGCCCAGCCGGGGCTCCGCTCTCCCCGGCGGCCAGAGCACCGGGAGGAGGGCGGACAGCCCGGCCGCGGCTCCGCTCTCCCCGGTGGCCAGAGCGCCGGGGAAGGGCGGCGAGCCCGCCGCGGCTCCGCTCTCCCCGGCGGCCAGAGCGCTGCGGGGAGGGCGGCGAGCCCAGTCGCAGCCCCGCTCTCGGGCCAGAGCGCCGCGCCGCGCTGCCCCCCTCCAGGTGCCGCCCCAAGCACATGCTTGGTGGGCTGGTGCCTGGAGCCGGCCCTGGGCCTCACGGTCCTGCCACATCTCTCCCCACCCCGAAAAGGGCAGTGGAGAGAGTCCTCCAAACTGCCTAGAATGGCTGTATGGGATGCAGCCAATCAGAAGGGGCTGCAGGGAGCAGCCAATCAGGGCCCAGCAGGCTAGTATAAAAAGAGCTGCAGGGTCAGAGTGAGTTCAGTTCCTGGAGTTGGAGGAGTGTGGGTGGTGTGCCTGGCTGGCTGAGGGAACTACAGGACCTTGAACAGAGCAGTGCTAGCAGAGATGGGGGAGGGGAGCAAGAAGGCGTTCTGAGCTGGCTGCTGGGACTCAACCAGGACAAGGCCCTGAGATAAAGGTGAAGAATGTGCTGGGGCCAGGGAAAGTGGCCCAGGGAATTGTAGCAGTGATGCAGTTTATTTAAAGGAATGCAGTGGATGGCTCCTATCTATAAGGTCCCTAGGCTGGGATTGGGAGTAGTGGGTGGGCCCGCATGTTCCCCCTGCCACCACCATTAGCCACTGAGGAAGTGGCCTGGACTTTTGATGCACCCCAGAAGGGGGAACTGAATTCTTTTAGTGGCCCAGCAGGAGAGCTGGGTCCAGAAGGGCCCCAAGAGGGCGAAAACGTTGCCTCCAGGGAGGGAGCCCTGGGGCATGGTTCTATATTAGAGCAGGGATAATTTGAGAGAGTATAGAAGGGGCTGAGAGACCGTTTGAACCAGAATACTATGATAAGCCCTGCTGGACTGATTGAAGAGCAAGCCCAAGGATAGGGCTGCAGGTAAAGAGATGTTACAGAGGGCACTGAGAGAGGCCTCTGTTGGACTTGTACACCGGAAGGGGGTTGCTTTTTATTTCAAATACAGACTGTGTGTGACTTGGCTGGAGGGGTCAGTTGCTGAAGACTCACCGCAAGGCATACAGAAAGGGTGGGCACACACACTTTGCCAATGGGGGTGCTTGCGAGAGGTGAGTGCCACTCTGTTACAGTTGGCAATGAGGCTTTGGCCTCTACTGCATTGAGGTAGGCCCCCAATAAATTCTAGGTGCTGTACAGGTATCAGTATTGATTTTTTAATGTTTGGTTGGAGGCCTACTTGTGAGGAAAGGGCCATTGTCCTTTGTGTTGCTGCTATGTTATCATCTCGAGAGGGGGCTTTGAATAAACAAATCATTCAAGTATGGGAATATCATAATTCCCTGTTTGCAGAAGTGCATGGAGAACACTCCGGGTGCCACAGAAGGGCCAAACAGAAGTACCTTGTACTGGTAGTGATCCTGCTCCAGAACGAATCTGAGGAATCTCCTGTTTGATGGATGTATGGTGATGTGGAAATATGCATACTGGAGGTTGAGGGTTAAGAACCAATCCCCCGGTCCAGCGCTAGGATTATTGTTGCTAATGTGACCATTCTGAATTAGTGTACTTTGATGAGTTTCTCAAATCTAGAATGGGTGTCCACTGACCGTTCTTTCTCGAGATTAGGAAATAGTTGGAATAAAAGCCCACCCCTCTGTGTTGTATCGAAACAGGTTCAACAGCACCCAAGGGCAGGAGGTGGTTTATTTCCTTCCATAAAAGGTTCTAATGAGAAAGGTCCCTGAAGTAGGATGGGGAGAGAGGGCGGGAAGGAGGGAGGGAAATAAATTGAACTGAGTATCTGGTGCTGATAATTTCTAACATCCACTTATCTGAGGTGATACTCTGCCATATTGGGTAGAATGGGGTCAGGCAGTCTCCAAACTGATGGTGGTTGAAGCAGATGGGACTGGGGAAAGCAGTGGAGGTCAGATGGAGGTGGCCTACATTTCGTAACCCTCTGTCTTTGCAAATCATATGGTCTCTGCAGAGGAACGTATGGAGCAGGTCTCTATCACTGTGCAGAATGATATTTATTTGGGCTTCTCTTTTGCGCAGGCATGCAGACACGTAAAGACTGAATCCTTTAAGGAATGAAGGGATTCATCCATCTTGTCCACAGTTTCGATTCTTTGAAGGGAAGATCTTCAACCATAGATTGTATCTCTTCAGGAAATCCTGAGAGGTGAAGCCATGACGCCCTTCGCATGACTACAACTGGAGACATCTATCGGGCAGCTGGGTCGGCTGTGTCTAAGGAAGCTTGTAAGGCCATTCTAACCAGAAGGTGACCTTCAAGATAATTGCCTAGAATTGTTGGGTTCCCCACTCAAAGATGACTAAATTTATTGAGTCATATTTGAATAGTTGGTGTAACTGAATTTGGCCATCAGTGCTTCATAATTGGCAATTTAAAATTGCAGAGTCACTGATAAGTAGGCCTTGCACCCAAAATGGCCTAACCATTTCCAATCTTTATCATACGGGGTACTTCTAGTATGCATGTTGCCTGCTCCACTCATTCACTGCCTTGACCACCAACTAATTTGGAGAGGGATGTGAAAATAGAAACTCCATGTCCTTAGATGGGACATAATACTTTTTGTCTGTTCTTTTGCAGGTGGGTGGTACTGTGGCAGGGGTCTGCTAGACAGCCTGAACTGGGTCCATCAGAGCCTCATTTATGGGGAGAGCAATTTTTGATGAAGTTGATGTTTGGAGTATATCCAGTAACTTATGTTAAGACTCTATAACTTCTTCCAAAGATATGTGTAGTGAGTCTGCAATTCTCTCAAATAGTTCTTGGAACTGATTAAAATCATTGGCTGTCCGTGGAGAAGGCATGATAGTATTTTCTTATCCTCTCCGGACAAAGCTGGTTGGTGGGGTGGCTTCCTGATCCAGCCTCTCCTCCTGGTCCTCAAAAGTCTTGTCCTGAGGTAGGGGGAGGGGAGGAAGCGGGGTCTACGTAACGAGGCTGACTGGGAGCATCTTGAGCTCTCTATGGGTGCTAGGAGGCCTGGAAAATTGTTGCCTGTATGTAAGCCCATGGATCCCAGTAAGGCCATTGTTGTCGGAATGGCATGTGTGGCATCCATGTATGTCTGTACCATCTATGTGCATAACCCTCAGGCTGATATCTGGTCTTTACCAATGGGTCTGGTCTAGTAGTTGTCTGAGGTGGGGAGAGGAGTATTGCTGAGAAAGAAGTAAATATCCTTTTCCTCATCAGCATCGTCCTCACTAGATAGGGGAGAAGATCCGGATGGTGGTTTTGAATGTGAGAGTGCCGAGCACACTGGGGATGTGATGTGTACCAGAGCAATATCGGTACCGAGGAGATTCCGGTATTTCAGATACCAATAAGTTGTAGCCTTTTATTTTATTTTATTTCAAGTTAATTTTGTAACGTGGTATTACACCAACCTGGGTTCGGCTCTGGTGGCTACAGTTTCAAGCTCAGAGTGAAAGTCACCTCTGCTACTTGTTTTAGACTTAGAGTCTCTAGGAACACAAAGACCAAGGATAGTGACACTCATACATTTACAAGTACAAGGTTTAGTCTGTGTTTCAAGTTTTATTAAAGTTATGATTACCCAAGCATACAGAAATCCTATAAAGACCTATGCACAAGTTACAAATATACCTCCTTAACGATATTCTTAAACTCTGATGGCTGCCTTGCCAATTGATCATCAGTAGAGGGATAGTTCCTGTTGGAGTTTTCCCATAAGGAACTCAACTTTCCCAATCTGGGCACCCTCTTTTTATAATGTGATTCTGACTATACCTCATTAGCATTTATGGATATAGTGCACCCTGTGATTAGGGCATGTGTTAGAAAAATGTGACTACCAGGTATCTTGTAAGCAAAAAATTACTCTTATTGTTAATTTTTTGCAATACCACCCATACACACATCTTTTCCTGTAATCTTGTAGCCTGGTATGGCTAAGCTAAAATCCTACAGGCCTCAGCCTGTACGCCTTGTGTTTCAGCCCTACTTACTTAGATACATAATATATACTTATCCCTTCTGGCTACCAATCAATCTTATATTTCTATAATCCTACAATTTAAATCTATTGAGAATACAATGATTATATATGACATAGCATGTTAATCATAACATCACACAATACATGAATTATAAAATGAACTAACTGGCTATAAAGTCCTTCTGAAAACAGAATTCTTGTGGTACCACATGGAGACATTAGCAGTAATACCACTCTAGTTGAAGTGGTTGTCAGTGCCAATGGGGCTCTGTGCTCTGCTAAGGGATTGGTAAATTGTTGGGGTACCAATCTGTTTGGTGCTGCATGTCTGAGTGGCTCAGTCAATGCCAGCATGGAAGAGCTAGGCTTATCGCTGCCACTCCTTTCTGAGTCCACCCTCTTAGGGTCCTTGGCGTTAACGGTACCAGCGATATCTGAGGATCCCACCGACTCAAAGGTGTTCAACCTTGCTCTGGCCAGTACCCATATCATCAAGCACGCTGGGGATCTTTTCTTTTTAGCATGTTCCCTGGTAGAAGAGGTTGTTGTCCTCTCCTTGGTGGCCTTTTGTGAGGATTGCAGCAGTTTCCTCTGTGAGGGAAGCAGGGAATGTTTCTCTGAACCTGTCGTTGGGGTCAATGGGGACCAGTGCTCAGAGGGAGTCTCTGGGCCCAGGTTGGAAGCTGGACGCAGCGAGCTCTCCATTATGGTAAATTTTAACTTGAACACTTTGACTTTTCTGCTGCATAACTTGAGGTTGAGGCAATGTATATACTTTTGTGGTGTGCGTGCCTCTCCTAGACAGCAGATGCATCAAGAGCACCCATCGCTGATGGGGATAGCCTCCTGGCAAGAGAGACACTGTCTGAATTTGGAGTATCCGGACATGTCCCTCTTTCCTGGTATCTTTCCCTAACGGGAAGGAGCATTGTAGAGAAAACTACACTACTCTACAGATAACAGATTCTTAGCAGAATTTTTTTTTTTTTTAAACAAGAAATAAGTAAATGAGGGAAGAGCATAGTTCTAACTAACTCTATCACTACAACAATAACAACACAACACTAAATAGGCTCTGCTGAGAACTGTGTCTCAGGCCAAAGGCAGTAGAGAAAGAAGGAACTGAAGGCACTTTGGCCACACGGTGCTATATAGCCACCAAAAGCGGCACGAAATGCGGCATGTGCAGCCCAAACGGGGACAGCTACCAAAAATCTCTGATCACAGGCACAGGGATGTAGACTCACCTAAAGTGGAGCACCCATATGGGATACTACTTGAAGAAGAAGCATTTCTTATCTTTTGTAAAAAGAGTCTATTTGAAAATAAACTACTGACACTTGCCTCCTTCCTAGAAAGTTTTATTACAATAGCAATATGGGGCCAGTTTCCTACTTCTTTGAGCAGTGTTTTAAGTTTATTATTTAAAAAAATTATTTAAGTATTATCCATAATAGCTGTAGTAAGTGTTACAATGTGGGTAGCATTCTGCGTATAATTTAATTTTACTTTTTTCCCCTCATTTTGGCCAGATCTATTGATTTACTATCTATTTAGGCCCAGATTTAAGATGCCAAAATACCTTTAAAAATATGGCACTTGCTGACTCCTGCTTTCTGGAATGTCCTGGAATGCATTATATTGGGGGGAGAGAGAGAGAGAAGAAAGGGGAGAGAGCAATTGGTAATATCCTATATTTCTTCTTTGTTTAGATGAGACAGCACGTAAAAACCACTAAATTAAAATGTACCACTTGCTATTATTTCATTCACTGAAATAGAAAAAATAAGTGGTTCGATCATATAAGCCCTTCAAGGTGTGTTTAGCACAGAATAAAAACATTCTGCCACTTATCTGAAGCTTACCTAAAGTAAATCATACTTTAGCAGGACTTCTTTGAAAGCAAAGCTAATGGAGCTTACACACAGCTTGCCAATTTTATTGGGTTTATGACCATTTTATGGATACCTTATCTATCCTTATAAGACAACAAATACATATTTTTGTCATTACCTTTGAAATGCCTTGTGTCCTAGATTCATCTGAAGATGTGATCAATGCCATTTGCACAATGTCAATGGACTGAGTTAGTCTCCCAATATGTGACACTTACTTTCAGCAGTAAGGTAACATTATTGCTCGAATTTGAGACTTTTTAAAAATATTTAGTTTGACTAATTGCCATGTGGTGTTTTAGCTCTAGCTTTGTTATACTGTTTCAATACATATGTACATTTGGTTGGATTCTTCCTTGAATTTACTAATAAATATGCAAAACACAGAAAAAATACTTTGAGCTAAAGACAAAAGATTCCATTGAAACAGAAATGAACATCATTTAGGGCTAAATTATGGCAGTTACCCACAACTCTAAGCACGAAGTAGTGCAGACCTAACAGTCACAATGACCTAAAAGTATACTACATGCTTTTCTGGGTGTGCCCCCACTCTATGGCCAGCCATCTTTGTAGACTTGTGTGGACTGTTATATGACCAGGGCCTACTACTTGCCTGCTCTTTTTTGGGCAATTTGTGCTTCAACCCTTAGGGTTGCACAGAAGAAGCAGATTGTCCATAGCCTATCTGCAGGTGCACAAGAAGGTAAAGAGACATATTGGGACTTCTCTCCCTGAACATACGAGTTAGGAGCAAAGACATTTTGGGCTCTATTGGTACTGCATAAATAAACTGCTTTCAGTAAGTCATTAGCAAAAAATAATATTGTTGCCAATAAAATATTCATTAAATAAGTACTAACCAGCACTCGTCCTCCAAAGATGTAACCCTTATTTCCTAGCACAGCACACGTATGAGCTGCTCGAGGCTGAGGTGGAACTCCACCCTGAAAGTACCAATACAAGATTTTTTAGAACATTAATCTATACAGTGTCAGTAAATGTCTAACTGCAAGTCAATAAAACATGAAATGCAATGGTAATGTTGAAATGTACCCCATATCTTCCAGTATCTTCTAATATGAAGGCAAAATTGCAAATGTGCAAAACTATTTGAGGGAACACCCAAAACTCCCAAGGCATTAGATGATGCATGGTGTAGTACAGTTCAGCCTTAACTAAATTCCCATGCATTTTGGTGTTCAATTTATTCTCTCAGCACCTGACTTACCAATGCTTCATTCCAGTTTTACACCAGTGAACTCCACTGATTTCTAGAGTTTCATCAATGTAAAACTACAGTAATACTGGTGGAAAAGTCCTCTAGGGCCTGTTTTTCAGAGGTGCAAAGTACCACATGTGGTCACCTCTGGGGGTGGGGGGAAGCAGTAGCACTTAAAATGCAGGAATTTTGCAGAGGGTTTAACAAAACTTTGACTACTCAAACCTATGGAGTTGGTTTGTGGTCAGGATTTATGGTGACTCCTGGGGATAAATTTTAGACAGTAGCTTCCCCTTCTTATGCTTAAAGATCTTGTATGTTGTGAAGGTTATTTGTTTGAAAAAAAATATCCCCATGATGTAATATTGAGAAATAATAATAATGAATACCTAGCTCTTATATAATGCGCTTCATTCATAAATTTTCACTGCTTTACAAAAATCAGACTCTTAAACTTTGTATCACCAATCACCTGATGCTAGCGGGAGTTTTCCCCATGTAAAGAAAAAATAGGGATTGCAAGACCAGAGCCTTAGTTTTTAATGGAACTTTTCACTTGATGTTTGGTTTAAGAATTTTATAGAATCATAAGAAGTCACATAAAAGAATCATGAAAGTGTCAAACAATCTTATGTTATAATTCTTCCACTGAGATCTTAATGGAGTCTGTGTAATCTTACCAGAATTTTATGAGGCTCTACATTATCCTATAATATTAATATATAAAAATGTTCACATTACAGTTTTATTGAGAGCTCACTGAGAATATATGCCATCATTGGAACAATATTAATATAAAATAATTTCCTATATGTAAGACATCAGTTACTGCTCCTGTTCACACTGTTAAAATAAATGTTAGTCTTTCTCAGCATTAAACCCTTGATGCAACAGAGTTATGAAACACCACAACTGCATCTGCACAGTATTCATTCAAGTGTATATATCCCTTCAATATTAAACAATTTTTCCCCACAAATATCAAAAGGCTGAAGAGCTACTCTAATGACTAGAGACCCAATTTTGCAATTGGATCTGCATGGATGGAACCTGTGCCTGCTGGATCCCCCACTGAAGTCAATGGAATGCAACATGAGTTCAGGAGTCCATTAACATGGATCTGATTGCAAGATCATAGGAATGGCCATAATGGATCATGCTTGTGGTCCATCTTGTCCAGCATCCTTTTTCCAACATCAGATGACTCAGAGGAAAATGCAGGTAGGTAAATATGTGGTGATCCTAAGCCTTGATAGTTAGATTGGCTTAAACCCTCATTTCAGGGTTCATCTCCCTTCCAATACTCTTTGTCAGCATTAACTACTCTAACTCTGGATATTCTTGTTATCCAGTTCCTCTTTGAATTTTACTATGTTCTTGGCATCAACAACATCCAGCAGCAATTACGTCCAGTGTGGAAAAACGGCTTTGAATTTGCCGCTTTTTAGTTTCATTTAATGTTCCCTTTCTCTTGTGTTACGAGATAGGGAGAACATAAAAATGCACTCATGTTATAAGCCTGAGAAATGCCAAACATGTTCAAAATAGTTCTCCCTGACATCAGTCTCTAGAGTACAGTTATTATTCAATATGGGGTGGAGTTACAAAAATGTACAGAATGATTAAAGATTTAAAAAATACTCACTCTAATTGTTGGTTGAAACCAAGTTTGTGTGTTTGTATCAAAAGCATGAACATCGTTATGCCATCCCCAAAATATCTGCCCTTCCTAAAAAGAAGAGTAAAATATCTAAAATTATTTTTTTTCATTTACTTCATCTCAATCTTTTTGTTTTATCAAAAGGGTTTAGGCATAAAAGTGACAAATTATTTTCTGTATTTAATCAGAGTAAGAACAGGCATGCACTAATTTTTATTTTAAAAATACACACGGGGTAAAATTTTCAAAAGTGACAAACATTTAGGAACCTAAGTCTCATTGAATGTCAATGGGATTTAGGCCCCCTAGTGCCAAAGGCACTTTTAAAAATGGCCATACTGGGTCAGACCAAAGGTCCATCTAGCCCAGTATCCTGTCTTCTGACAGTCACCAATGCCAGGTGCTTCAGAGGGAATGAACATAAGTCATCATCGAGTGATCCATCCCCAGTCGCCCATTCCCAGCTTCTGGCAAATAGAGGCTAGGGACACCATCCCTGCCCATCCTCGCTAATAACTATTGATGGACCTATCCTCCATGAATTTATCTAGTCTGTTTTGAACCCTGTTATAGTTTTGGCCCTCACAACATCTGGCAAAGAGTTCCACAGGTTGACTGTGCATTGTGTGAAGAAATACTTCCTTTTGTTTGTTTTAAACCTGCTGCTTATTAGTTTCATTTGGTGACCCCTAGGGAGTAAATAGCACTTCCTTATTTACTTTCTCCACATCAGTCATGATTTTATAGACCTCTATCATATCCCCACTTAGTTGTCTCTTTTTCAAGCTGAAAAGTCCCAGTCTTATTATTCTCTCTCTATATGGAAGCTGTTCCGTACCCCTAATCATTTTTGTTGCCCTTTTCTGAACCTTTTCCAATTCCAATTTATATTTTTTGAGATGGGGCAACCAGACCTGCATGAAGTATTCAAGATGTGGGTGTACCATGGATTTATACAGAGGCAATAAGACAGAAAATATATATATCCCTTTCTTAATTTTGCCACCTCACTGTTTACCGCTTTTTCCAGATCACTTATGAATATGTTTAATAGTACTGGTCCCAGTACAGACCATTGGGGGACACCACTACTTACCTCTCTCCATTCTGAAAACTCACCCATTTATTCCTACCCTTTGTTTCCTATCTTTTAACCAGTTACTGATCCATGAGAAGACCTGCCTTCTTATCCCATGGCATCTTACTTTGCTTAAGAGCCTTTGGTGAGGGTCACATGTTCTCTCAAAATCTAAGTACACTATATCCACTGAATCACCGTTGTCGACCCCCTCAGAGAATTCTAGTAGACTGGTGAGGCATGATTTCCCTTTACAAAAATTACATTGCTTCTTCCCCAACAAATCATGTTCATCTATGTGTCTGATAATTCTGTTCTTTTGAGAATGGGATGTAGGCTCCTAAATCATTTAGGCACTTTAGAAAATATTGCCTTCAAATGTTTAGTAGGATATGCTTTGTATAAACAAAGGTTTATTCATTAGTAAGACATTTTTCTTATAGATTAATACTAACATTTGATGAAAGGGGTCTGTTCTCTCCTTGATGTATCCAACTCTCATTAATGGCAACAACAGTTGAACATGCATAATGATTAAACAGACTTCTATGTCATTTTCTAATTATGAATATTGTAACCAGAGCCATCCCTTAGGTATGGTGATTCAGGGCGACTGCCATGGATCCTGTGTTTTGGAGGGCCCTGTGCTTCGATAAAATCATGAAGAGCTGGGCAGGGAGGTGAGGCAGGAGGCGGGCGAGCAGGGTGAGGAGATGAACAGGGAGGTGAGCAGCAGGCAGACGGCGAGGAGGAGAGCAGCGGGCGAGTGGGTGGGGGCAAGGAGGAGAGCAGCGGCCACCGGCAGCCCCCCTACCAGAACCTCCTCCCAGCACCTCCTGCCCGCCAATCAGCACCTCCCCCTCCCTCTCAGCACCTACTGTGGATCAGATGTTTCATGGTGTCAGGAGGTGCTCGGGGGGAGGGGAGAGGAGCGAGGGCGCAGCATACTCAGGGGAAGAGGCGGAACTGGGTGAGGAAGAGGTGAGGTGAGGCAGGGGTGGGAAGAGGCGGGGTGGGGGCGGAGCAGGGGTGTGAAGAAACAGGGCAGGGGCGGAGCCTTGGAGGAAGGGGTGGAGTGGGGGCGGGGCCTCGGGGAGCACCCCTCAGCAGATTAGAAACTTGGCACCTATAACCCGGGCCCCGCACTCCTGTAAGGATGGCCCTGATTGTAACAATTCACTATGGGAAACTAAGTGGTACTTTGTTCCAGACATCTTATGGTAAAGGTATTTACTTTGGATAATAAATTAAGGGAAGGTATTTGTGGACAGATAAAGCTGTCAGGCGATAAATTCCCTGCCATTACTTCAAAGAGCTCAATACTAGCATTTTCTGTGAATGGAAGCATCTAATTGGAATAGAGCTATTTCACTTTTTCTACTTTAACAGCTCTTTGCTTTTACTTTATCTAGGGGAGGTCCAGGCTTGGGTACTCCCAATAAATTATAAATTGAAATCACAATTAATTTTTCAAGATTCAATTCTGTATTACTGTTGATGCAATCTAATAGAAACAAACTAATGAAGGAACAGTCTAATATCAAATGGCTGCAGTACAACGTGATTATTTTACATGTCTGCTGAGATTATTGTAATGTGTAGATGTGGAAGTATGGTAAATCTAGTTTGAATTTATGAGCACACAACAACAAAAATTAGAATAGTTTTCAAAAAGTGAAATACCACTTTGCAATTATCCATAAATTTAAAACAGCTTGTATCATTAACCTTATACATTAAAAAAAAATCTCCAATGACCTAAAACATATATATAAAGCCAAAAGGACCTTTTGTGGAAGTTTCTTGAGGTGAGCAAAATTGAGCATAAAATGGAAAGCATTTTACAGTCTACTTTCCATTTTATGCTCCATTTTGCTCATCTATGGAGTCATTATTATAGCTCCATAATAACAGATATTGGAAACTTTGCTCCACTAATAGGAGAGGATTCCTCTGAAGAGAGAAAAATATTCAAACAAAAGTAAATCAACATTAATATGCCAAAACGTTTTCATTATGAAGTATCTCTAAATAATCATCTCAGGGTGAAATCCTAGCCCCATCAAAGTCAATGGAAAATTTGACATCCCCTTCCATGAGGCAAGAATTTCACACCCTAGTTTAAAAAAAAAAATGGAGTATAGCCCAGAGTTTTCCTAAATTCAATCCTGGTGCAAGCAGGTATAGTTCCATTAACTTAAATCACTGTTCATCACTCCCCTGAAGAGTACCTCCACTGTACCCCATACATCCTCACAATATTGCCCACTCTACCTGCTACACAGAGGAAAGACATCAGCTTCTATTGTGTATACCCTATATAGGTGTTGTTAAACCCAATATATACACCATACTGTCCTGAGATTTCTCTTTCAATGGAGTTAACTCTACTTACTCCAGGACTGAATCTGGCTCCTTGTTTTAGTAGCTGTGGTTCATTTAATAATAAGTCATGTGTTTAATAAAACTTTTCAACAATCAGAAGGCACTATTTATTTTAAACAGTAAAAAAATCTTACCCAAAATGCATCATGAACATCAAAACAATCACTCAGTTCATTGTGTTTTCTACATCCATAACCACCAAAATATATTAATCTGGAAGAACAAAAAAAAAAATCTATTGAACTTCATTTGTTTTAAATTAATGTTCAATTTGATATTTTGATAAGCTATTATATTTAATTTTATCAGAAATTTCAATTCTCTCTCCTATTAATGTTTAAATGTGTAAACAAAGAAAAATATTACATACTGTATATAATTACTACACAACTTTGTGTTGCTACACACATAAACATGCCTGATACAAACGCACAAAACCAAGGAAATGAAGTTAAGCTACACGCTCTACTCTTCCACGCACAAGTTTATCACACCTCAGCACTGCCAGAACTACTACACACCACAGAACAAAGCTTAACTCTGCCCCCATTTCACCCTTCTGCACACACACCTTTACCAGATTATATTTTTTTTTACCAGTAGTGGTTGTGAACATTTGGTGCTGTATTGGGCTGTTTTGGGAGGTGGCAGTTTGATGAGGATTTTGTACAGAAGAGAGGTTACAAGGGATGATGGAAGGCTGGCATCCCTAACAAAGCAGAGTTACAGCAGCTCTCTAGTTATTTCCCAGTATTGTGCAAGCTTCTACGGAATACTCATCTTCAGAGTCACATCTTCTGAGGACTGATTTCAAAATGGAGCGTAGTTTGCCCCCAAAGATGTACATTTCACAAAAGTGTTGAGTTACTCACATACTTCCACCTGAAATGGGTGGATCTTCATTCTGTACATAAATTAAACTTTACTTTGAATAAATTAATTCATGCTCTTGAACACCCTGGTATCAACAGCTAAAAAGAGATGCATGGCTGCATACATCTTTATACATCTCGCAGCTAATTCAGAGTTTCAAAACCAAAATGCAGTACTAAATACTAAATGTGTTGGGTTTGGGGTTTTTTTTGTCACACCCTGGATGACCTAGAGTCTAGAAATCAATAAATGAATTGTTTATTTTGTTCATTATATATCATGTAACTCTTATTTGTTTACAATAGCTTTTACAGCAAATAGCCCTTATATACAATTGATTTATTTCTCTGTGACCAATTCTACCACCATAGTTACCTTTAATGGTTAATATAAAATCTAAAGAAATTGTACACATTTGTTTTTTAGTTTAATATGTTCAAATAATTTAAAGAACTTTTACAACCAAGTTGGCTAAATATGCTAAGAAGCATTTACAATACAAATACCTAGCTTGTATTCTCAACTTTGCTCTTTGTAGCAGGGAGTTATTCATTGAAATACCCTTTCTTATTGTCAATATTTTTGCAAACAAATATAATTTTAAATTATACCAATATAACAATGTTTTATAGCATAATCTTTGTAATTTCATGAGCAATTAAAAATTCAGTAAATGAACTTTAACACCAGTTTAATAAGTCATCAGCTAAATAAAAAGTAATATTTAGCACCTGAATAGTGTCTTGCACCCAAGGATCTCAAAGCACTTTAAAAATAATTAAATCTCACAACAACATCTCCATAAATTAGGATTGGTAAGTATGATTATTCCTATTTTACAGGTGGTAAAACTGAGAGACAGAGATGTTAAGAGATTTGTCCAAGGTCAGAGAGTAAGTCAGAGTCTGAATTGGACTTCCAGTTTTGTGTTCTACCTATAATATAACACTTCTTCCCTTTGATTAGTAGGGATTAAAAATACTCTTGATATATTACCTGTCCTTATACACCCAACAGGAAAGCTTGTCACGTGGTGTAGGAGGCTGACCTTTAAAGTCTGTAATTTTTTTCCATTTATAGGTTCCATTTCTTGTTCGCAAATTAACATAATACAGCTTAAAAGAAAAATTATAATATTTTAAGTATAAAATAAATGATTTTGAAGAATCAAGCACAAATCAGCAATAGATGTGATTACAAAGAGCAAAAGAACAATAATTTTCTTATATAAAAAAAGAAATCTGAGTGCAATTGACAAATTATAATGCTTATGACAGTAAGAGATTGGTTCACTGACTAATTACAAGTAAAATGCAGGAAGAAGCAGCAAAATCTCCCCCTCTCAGTTTTGATGATGCCTTTCGGGTGAAATCCTGGCCCTGCTGAAGTCAGTAAGAATTTTGCCATTGACTTCAATGGGACCACTATTTCACCTGTTAGTCTCAATCTAATGCTCTGTCCACAAGCAGTATTGATTATAAATTCAGTGTACACAGAACCTAACTAGGTGCAGAAGTGCTGCAGATTAGTTGAACTATCAAACTCATTTCACTTGTTTTCTAATCTACACTGAAATTCTGGTTTCCATTACATTAATCCACTGAATAATCCATTTTCCCCATTTCATTCCTTATTAGTATTTAATTACCTGCAATCAACAGGGAAATTAGCAGTCATATGTTAATATTAAGTAGTTATTATCTGACAATCCTAGAAAAGCAAATGCCACTTGCCCGCTAAAGAGCAAAGAAAAAGCAACAAATGTGAGGTAAGTCTAATTATGCTTGCAAATATATTTTTCTCACAGAAATACAATTAATTTTGGAAATACTTGCAAACTTGAGAAATCAAAATAAAAAACAAAACATACCGGGCATTATCTTGCAGTCTTAACCCAGCCAAAACTCACAGTACAGTCAATTGGAGATGTACAGATGCAGAGGGACTAAAGAATCAGATCTACAATTTAAAGTATTTTAAAGTGCACCTTTTCTAAAATAAAACCAAAATCTCACCCTTAGATTTTTCCCTCTAGTTAAATGCAAGGTTAAATGCTTTGTTAAATGAAGTTCTGCATTAGTAGTCATTCGATTAAAATACACTCCAGAATTAAAAGATTACAATACCCAATTACTGTATCCTTTATCATCAAATCCGCCAAATATATACAGCTTCCCATTGATGCAAGCTCCACAACTTCCTGACATAGAAGTAGGTAGCTCTCCTTCCATTAGGTGCATTGTCCTGCCATTTAGTAAATATATTAAAATCTCATAATTTTGCTCCCAAACAAACCAAAATACATCAAAAGCAAAGCAGTACTAGTAGGAGATATAACAGGATGGGGAACACACAGTTGCTCTGAGAGGAGGGCACATCAGCAGTCTGGTCAGCACTATCAGGTGTGCTCACTGAGGACAGAATCTTTTTTGAGACTTTTTGCTGTTAGCTCTAGCAAGTCTCTACTGAGCATGTGCAAACTGCAATTTTTCAAATGCTTATAAATTGGCCAAACTTGGATGGATGTTATGACAAAAGGCGTCCCCTGCCAAATTTCAAGTCCCTGCACCAAAGCATGGAGCATTTCAAAGATAAGGGCTCAATAACTTTTTAACTTGGGCAAAACAGCATATTTTCCCCTAGCCTCATTCTTAAACAGCTCAACCCATTTTGGCTGAAATTTAAAATATTATATTATATCACAGACACCCAGCATGGAAAATTTCAGCCCACATGGCTAAAGTTTGGCAAAATTACATGCAACTAAAAATAGGGTCTGATAATGGGAAGTATCAGGCAATTTTAATAATTGGTATCGCTACTAGACCCACCTCCCCAAAATGTGTAAATACAATTTGATGTAAAACTTAAATATTATATTGCTAGTGATGTGTAAGATTTTAATCTGATTTAAATGTTTAAAATACATTATCTATGCAAACATATTTCTGATATGATTAAGTAATAACAACAAGGAGAAAGTAATCCTAAAAGGATCAAGCACTCTAATCTTGTTGTATTTAATATTCATTTTAACCTAAAAGTTCATTGAGACAGTATAAATACATAAGTGGCTCTTTACATTTAACAAGTCTTAAACTATGTTTAAAAAATTAACATTGGAAACATCCCATTGAAAAAAAATTACTGTGCTTACATAGGTATTTTCTTATCTGAAGACATTATTGCAAAATATACATCAGATATTAAATTTTTACAGTAAATGAATGCAGGCTATTTAAGCAGCCAAGAGACATGAAACAGACCACATTTATGTATCTGAAATAATAGTCTTTTTACCATAGGTAATAATACTCAGGTGTAAATAGCACATTTTGCAAATTCATTAAATATAAATAAAATGGCTTACCATAACCCACTATCAATTTCATAGAGCCAAAGTTCATCATTAGGCAAATACACTTCATTTTCTTCAATTGACTAAAAGAAAACAAATATGCAAAATATTTCATCAGTTATGTATCATACGTCATTACAATTCAAAAATCATCAAATTACATGCTAGTTAGGAACATTTCACAATTTTTTAGTGAGACAATTCACAAAGACTGTATAAAATTTTTATGCTCAATGTGTGCTCCATGATAATTTTAACTGGAACAGCTCAATAGCGCTAGTATTTTATATTTAACATTGTAAGTTCAAAACAGGTTTTATTTTTATTTTTGAAGCATTATAAAAAATAAAGCATATATGCAGAATGGTGTCCCTATGCAATAGTTTTATTAATTGCTTAATACCAGTTCTACTCACTCACTTTCACAGGGGTAAACTGGAAAAAAAGCAAGTTTGGCTTTGCAGGAAATGAGAGAGAGAGAGGGAGGGGAGTAGTTCCATATTCAACTAGCAATATCAGTTTAATGCACAGTGGCCATCTTGCAGAAAATGTGAAAAGCAGTAGCAACTCAGGAAAATGATTAAGTGCAGTCAAGAAATATAGTAATTATGATTAAAAGCCAGTACATTTTGCATTGTAGTTGCAACATGAAGCAAAGCACAGCACAACCAGTACAAGAAACCACACTTAGGCAAGCTTCTTTTTTAAGAGACTACCCCAAAGTATCTCCAAAATAGAGTAAAAAGCGACAGAGTCCTGTGACACCTTATAGACTAACAGATGTATTGGAGCATAAGCTTTCATGGGTGAATACCCACTTCGTCAGATGCATGTAGTGGAAGTTTCCAGAGGCAGGTATAAATATGCAGGCAAGAATCAGTCTAGAGAACAGAATAGAGAACAGCTATCTGCTTTTATTAGACTACTACTGATTAATAAATGTAATTAAATAACTGATCTTTCTTGGTCCCTTGAGTGGTTACTTCAACCAGTTTTCATTGTATTGTAATCCTTGCTACCCAAATACACCTATATAACATTGAAGATGACCTGCCAAGGAATAAATAATTAGGTTTGTCCCCTTTTGCTTCTTTGTGATATGGCCTTAAATACTTTTTTTTAAAGGGTTTTTATGTTTTTATTTTCCCGCAATAGCAATTCAGGTCATGTCTCACCTGTGTTTCCTGAAAGTCTCTATGGATGGCTAGACAAACTGGTAAGATGATAGCAGTAAAATCATGAAGTGAAACCTTATTAATTGGGAGGGGCTGGGATTTATTTTAAGACTTTTTTTTTTTAAAACACCACTTTCACTCAAATACTTGAATAAAGAGTTGAAAGAAAACTTTTTTTAAAAAATGGGATTTCAATACCTTGGGCCCTTCAGCTGAGGACTCAGATCTCCCAATCAACATGTCTGTGTCCTCCAATATTGACATATTGCAAATGAGAGGCCAGATTTTAAATTTTGGATAAACAAACAAACCACCAAATAAAAAAAAATAAAAAAACACACTTAAAAAACGAAGGGCTTCTTTTTATATCATAAAATAGAGAAAGGCACAAGATCACTTTTTGTTTGCTTTGCAAGCCATCTTTAATTGGGAGGATTTTCCAGGCATAATTGAGGTCTGATGAGAGATATGAGTGAAAGAGGTTGTGTGTGGTGGTAGGGGGAGAGTGGAAGAGTATAGGAAAAGAAGAAGGCAGAGATATAAGATCTTAAGCTATGGAATGCCATAAAGAAGAGGTGAAGCTTAAATTTAATGCCGGAGATTGAAAACCTGGGAAGGTTTTCAAATAGGGGAGAATGGTTGGGAAAGGAAAATTATTTTGGTAACAATGGTTTGAATGAATGGAGGGAAGAGATAGGAAGTCAGAGAGAAGGAGGTTGCAATATTAAGGTTGGTGATAATTATAATATGAATCAGTGTCTTTACAGTGTAGGCCTGACTTGATATGAGTAACTGGACATGGGTGAGGCCTCATTTCTTGGAAGACAGGATTAGGGAGATTAGCAGGCTGGAAACTGAACATATGCACTAGCTAAGATAAGGGGGAATCATCTAGGGAATCACTTGCAATGGACAAGATAAAATGAATAAGATAAGCATGGAACATAAGATGAGGTAGAGTAAGTCATGCATGGACAGTACATGGGCAGAGCATGCCACATAGGGACTGGTTCCTACAAAGTGAACAAGACAATTACAAAATGTCTGTTACAAAGTATAGTAAATGCAATATAATGTGTAAATGTATATAAAGGAAGAGGTTTGGTGTGTAACTTTTGATATGTGGTATGCACTGTACCCACCCCCTATGCTTAAGTCTGATGAACTCATAGTAGCTTTCCTGTATTCCAAATAAAGGAACCTGAGTGATAAGATTGGAATCAGAATGAATTCTTGGGGAACAAAGTGGAAGAGGACTTGGGGAAACACCAAAAGGTAGCAGGAACTGAGAGCAAGGGAAAAAATACAGGAACATAGCAGAGGAAGAAGCAGAAGGATCTAGAAAAAAGTCTGGATGAAAGGAGAAAAGAGAGAGAAGAATCAAAGTTAACTCCAAGGTAGTAAGCCTGTGCAACAGTTGCTTACATTAACATCTTCACTATAACTGATGCCTTATAATTATTTCCTTCCAAATTTGGGTACTGTATTCTGAAAGTATAACTGCCAACTTTGGTTATCTACGGAACCAGACTTTTGAAAGCACCTGTTAGGTTCTGTTCTCAGATGTACAGTTCGCAACTTTCACAATGTATAAGACCACATGATGTGTAAGACCATGTGCAAATGGATTTGGGGGCTCCTGTGGTGGGAAGCCAAGCATTTATTTATATGAACAAGCCCTGAATTAATATAATTGGTGTTAAGAATAAAAATGCTGATTTCACTGAATGCTGGTCAACTGCAAAGTGTCATGCTAGTATTAATAAAGCACTTTATATCTTTAAAGAACTGTTAAAATAGTGACCTAATCCACACAACACCCTTGTGAAGTAATAAGGGCAAACTGACACGCAGACAGAGGTCAAAGCTCACATTTTCAGGAGTGTTCACTAATTTTATGTGCCCAATTTGAGACAGACTGGGAATTTGGGCCATTGTGCGTGACTTTTGGTGGTGCTGAGAACCCCACAGCTCTTCATGGGAAAACCCTTGAAAATCAGACACTAGTTGTCTCAAGTTGGTCTCCCAAAGTCAGTGAACAGAGAATTAGGGTACACAAAAATAGTAAACACCTCTGAAAATGTGTTTGCCCAAGGATATCCAGCCAGCCACTGGCAGAGGTAGTATTAACACTGAGGATTTCTCAGCTGTCTATTCTGTGCTTAGCCCTATGATAAAGAATTCTTAGACATAAAACTAGTGGAATTTGGATATTTACTTAGGCTTGATTATTCAGTAGAATATAAATGAAAATACAAAATACTGCTTGTGCTATTTGAAACATGTTACCACCTTGTACAGGCGTGGGACTAACAGAAAGGGAAACAGTGGTTCTCCATATTTTGCCATTAATCTTCATTAAAACTTTCAGTGGAATGAACTGCATGCTTGTGTTTGTGCGGGGCATAGATGCCAGTGTTTTAAAATGTGATGCATGACTGGAAAATAAATAACTCAAATTCAACCCTTAAGGACATATAGGGAGATAATGTTTGTGTTTTTGTGTATTTACATATATATTGGTAGTGATCAACAATGTAATCAAACAGTCCCTGTCTATGCTGTATTCTGTTAATTCAGAGATCAAAAGGACATCTTCACATTTAAATGAATTGTAAACATAGGATAGCGCTGTATTCATCTCCTAGAAATGTATAGCAAATCATCTGTGAATGGTGGAAAAACAGGCAATTGCCTGATATTAATCTGTGTGGGTAATTACCGGCGATGCTTAGGAAATGGGTCCACTTCAAAGTTCCCATGAATGCCTATTGTTTGCCAAAGGACTTCAAGCTGTCAAAGAAGGCTTGAAACTGTATAAAAAATGATTGTGGTCCTGATCCTGTTTATCTCAGATCTGCTTGAGGCTTCATGCAGGGGAAGCCTAAGCCATAAGGACTGAAATCCCAGTCCTGACTGGACGGCCCTGAATATAAACATTGGACTATAACCTATGAACTATTTCTGAAAGAACTCTGCATTTACAAAGCTCTCCCTCTCTGCTATGAATTTGAATTTCAAGATTGTACTCAAGTCTGTACGTATACTGATCTTTTAACCATACTCTCTATCTTTTCTTTTTTAATAAATTTTAGTTTAGTTAATAAGAATTGGCAGAAAGCGTGTATTTGGGTAAGAACTGAAATATTCATTAACCTGGGAAGTAATGTGTCCGATCCTTTGGGACTGGTAGAACTTTTTTATATGATAAATAAGATTTTCAGCAATCTTCATCATATTTGACTTGGGTATCTAGGGGAGGCCTGAGGCTGGGTTACTTTCAGGGAACTCAAAAAGAAGAACAGGAGTACTTGTGGCACCTTAGAGACTAACAAATTTATTAGAGCATAAGCTTTCGTGGACTACAGCCCACTTCTTTTTGTGGATACAGACTAACATGGCTACTACTCTGAAACCTTTCAGGGAACTGTGTTGTTAGCTTCTGGATAACCAGTAAGATATTATAGAATCTGTTTTGTGCTGGCATAGTAAATCTAAGTGTTGGAATATCCACCAGTTTTGGGGATTGTCTGCCCCATTCTTTGCAGTTCACCCTGAGTGACCTCCGTTGGCTCCCTTGGGACTCCAGTCACAGAAGGCTATTAAGGATATTTCAGACAAAATTCAGAAATGGTTAAGTTAGACAGATTCAGGTGACTTCAGTGGTATTGCACTTGTTTACACCAGAACTGAATATGGCCCACTGATGGAAAAATATGGACACATCTTATCACCTTACTACTGACTTGCATTACAATTAATGGATTTTTTTTTTTTTTGAGGGGGCGAGGAAGAAAGATCTTTACATAAATAACAGTTTTACTTAAAATATCAGGGGCTATCAATCTGAAGCAGGAACATGAGCTACATATGAGGAACCCTGGACAGATGGCAAATTATGGCACATAATTCATTGATTCATATATCACAGATTCATAGATTCCATGGCCAGAAGGAACCACTGTGATCATCGAATCTGACCTTCTGTATTACACAGGCCATAGAACTTTCCCAAAATAATTCCTAGAGCATATATTTTAGAAAAATATCCAATCTTGGTTTAAAAATTGGCAGGGATGGAGAATCCACCCTAAGCCTTAGTAAATTGTTTCAATCGTTAATTACTCTTACTGGTAAAAAATGACTAGGGCTGTCACGTGATAAAAAAAATCACGATTAATCGCATGATTAAAAATGCAGTCAATAATAGAATACCATTTATTTAAATATTTGTGGATGTTTTCTACATTTTCAAATATATTAATTTCAATTACAAACACAGAATACAAAGTGGATAGTGCTCACTTTATATTTTTTATTACAAATCTTTGCAATGGAAAAACCAAAAGAAATAGTATTTTTTCAATTCACCAAATACAAATAATGTAGTACAATCTCTTCATTGTGAAAGTTGAACTTACAAATGTAGAATTATGTAAAAAAAATAACTGCATTCAAAAATAAAACAACGTAAAACTTTGGAGTCTACAAGTCCACTCAGTCCTACTTCTTGTTCAGCCAATCACTCAGACAAACAAGTTTGTTTACATTTGCAGGAGATAATGCTGCCTGCTTCTTGCTTACAATGTCACCTGAAAGTGAGAACAGGCATTGCATGGCATTGTTGTAGCCGACGTCGCAAGATATTTACGTGCCAGATGTGCTAAAGATTATGTCCCTTCATGTGTCAACCACCATTCCAGAGGACATGCGTCCATGCTGATGACAAATTCTGCTTGATAACAATCCCAAGCAGTGCAGACCGACACATGTTCATTTTCATCATCTGAGTCAGATGCCACAAACAGAAGGTTGATTTTCTTTGTTGGTGGTTCAGGTTCTGTAGTTTCTGCATCAGAATGTTGCTCTTTTAAGACTTCTGAAAGTACACTCCACACCTCCTCCCTCAGATTTTGGAAGGCACTTCAGATTCTTAAACCTTGGGTTGAGTGTTGTAGCTATCTTTAGAAATCTGATATTGGAACCTTCTTTGTGTTTTGTCAAATCTGCAGCAAAAGTGTTCTTAAATCAAACAACATATGCTGGGTCGTCATTCTAGACTACCATAATACAAAATACACTTCTACCCCGACATAATGCTGTCCTCGGGAGCCAAAAAATCATACCGCCTTATAGGTGAAACCGCGTTATATCGAACTTGCTTTGATCCACCGGAGTGCACAGCCCCACCCCCCTGGAGCGCTGCTTTACCGCGTTATATCCGAATTCGTGTTATATCAGGTCGCGTTATATCGGGGTAGAGGTGTATATGGCAGAATGCAGGTAAAGCCATGGAGCAGGAGACATACAATTCTCCTCCAAGGAGTTCAGTCACAAATTTAATTAACGCATTTTTTTAAGCAAGCATCATCAGCATGAAAGCATGTCCTCTGGAATGGTGGCCAAAGCATGAAGAAGCATACGAAATGTTTAGCATATCTGGCACGTAAATGCTTTGCAATGATGGCTACAAAAGTGCCATGCGAATGCCTTTTCTCACTTTCAGGTGACATTGTAAATAAGAAGCGGGCAGCATTATCTCCCGTAAATGTAAACACACTTATTTCTCTTAGCAATTGGCTGGACAAGAAGTAGGATTGAGTGGACTTGTAGGATCTAAAGTTTTACATTGTTTTGTTATTGAGTGCAGTTATGTAACAAAAAAAAAAAATCTACATTTGTAAGTTGCACTTTCACGATAGAGATTGCACTACAGTACTTGTATGAGGTGAACTGAAAAAGACCATCTTTTGTTTGTCATTTTTACAATGCAAATATTTGTAATCAAAAGTAATACAGGCGAGTCTCATCTTACGTGGGGGTTCCGTTTCGCGGTTAGCGCGTAAAGCAAAAACCGCGTATAGTCAAAATTACATTGAGATGAATGGTGGGCGGAATCGCCCGCACTACAGGTACAGTATTAAAATTGTTCTCTCTCTCTCTTTTTTTTTTTTTGCCGACCGCGTAAAGCTGAAATTGTGCATGTTAAATGCGCGTCAGATGCGACAGACCTGTATAAAGTGAGCACTGTACACTTTGTATTCTGTGTTGTAATTGAAATCATTATATTTGAAAATGTAGAAAAACATCCAAAATATTTAATACATTTCAACTGGTATTGTATTGTTTAACAGTGCAATTAAAACTGCGATTATTTTTTTAAATCACGATTCATTTTTTTGAGTTAATTGCATGAGGTAACTGCGATTAATTGACAGCCCTAAAAATTACAGCCCTTATTTCCAGTCTGAATTTGTCTAGATTCAATTTCTAGCCACTGGATCATATTATACCTTTCTCTACTACTCTGAAGAGCCCATTATTAAATATTTGTTCCCCATGTGATTGTAATCAAATCACCCCTTAACCTTCTCTTTGTTAAAATAAACAGATTGAGCTTCTTGAGTCTATCACTATCAACATGTTTTCTAATCCTTTAATCATTCTTGTGGATCTTCTCTGAAACTTCTCCAATTTATCAACATCCTTCTTTAAGCGTGGACACCAGAACGGGACACAATATTCCAGCAGCGGTCGGACCAATGCCGAAGACGGAGGTAAAATAACCTCTCTAATCTTACTTGGGATTCCGCTGTTTATGCATCCAAGTATTGCATTAGTCTTTTTGGCCACAGCATCACACTGGGACTTCATATTCAGCTGATTATCCACCACACCCCCCAAATCTTTTTCAGAGTCACTACTTACCAGGCTAAAGTATCCCATCCTGTAACTATGGCCTACATTCTTTGTTCCTGGATGTATACATTTACCCATATTAAAATGCATTGTTTGCTTGCACCCAGCTTACCAAGTGATTCCGATTGCTCTACATCAGTGACTTGTCCGCTTCATTACTGACCACTCCCCCAGTTTTTGTGCCATTTGCAATTTTATCAAGGATTTTATGTTTTCTTCCACATCATTGATAAAAAATTTAAATAGCGTAGGGCCAAAAACCTTGCAGGATCCCACTAGACATACACTCATTTTATGATGATTCCCCATTTACAGTTATATTTTGAGACCTATCAGTTAGCCAGTTTTTAACATATTTAAATATATGCCATGTTAATTTTATATGTTTGTAGTTTTTTAATCAAAATTTTGTGTGGTACCATGTCAAATGCCTTAAGAAGTCTAAATATATCAAACCTTTATCAACCAAAGGGAGCTGGGGGGGGCAGTGCCTGCAGGCAAAAGCTGCGCGCCTCCGCCTAGGAACCAGAACTGCTGCTGGCCGCTTTCAGGGCAGAGCACGGTCCACAGTGCCAGGACAGACAGGAAGCCTACCTTACACCCCCACTACATTGCTGACCGGGAGCCACCTGAGGTAAGCCCGTGACCCAATCCCTTGCCCCAGCCCTGAGCCCCCCCCCCCAGAGCCCCCTCCTTCACCCCAAACCCCTCATCCCCACCCCAGAGCCTGCACCCCCAGCACAGATCCATGACCCCCTCCCACACCCTGACCCCCTCATTCCCAGCCCCACCCCACAGCCCTCAACCCCACACCCCAACTCTCTGCCCTGAGCCCCTCCCACACCCCAAACCCCTCATTCCCAGCTCCATTGGGTCGCGGGCATCAACAATTTTCTTCAACTGGGTCGCCAGAAAAAAAGTTTGAAAACCACTGCACTAGGGTGTGGCATTCTTTGCCTATGCTAAAATAAACCTGTTCCTTGGATTTGAATTTGGAATTACAGTGGCATTCGTCTGCTACAGCAAGCAGTGATTGTCTGCTTTGCTAGGCTTGTAAGGTAATCTGTGGGCCTGATTGGTGCTCCTGAAATATCCTTACAGTTGGAACACTTTTGAGTTAGGAAATTGTCACTTATAAAATTTATAAATCCATGGTATGCGCACATCTTGAATACTGCATTCAGATCTGGTCATCCTATCTCAAAAAAGATATTTTGGAATTGGAAAAGATACAGAAAAGGGCAACAAAAATGATTGGGGGGGTATGAAACAGCTTCCATATGAGGACAGATTAATAAGATTGGGACTTTTCAGCTTGGAAAAGAGACAACTAAGGGAGGATGTGATAGAAATCTATAAAATCATGAGTGGTATGGAGAACGTATATAAGAAAGATTTACTTCTTCTCATAACACAAGAACTAGGAGGTCACCACGTGAAATTAATCTGCTGCCTATTAAACACAAACAAAAGGAAATATTTCACATAACGCACAGTCAACCTATGGAACTCTTTGCCAGAGGATGTTGTGAAGGCCAAGACTATAAAAGGGTTCAAAAAAGAACTAGATAAGTTCATGGAGGATAGGTTCATCAGTGGCTATTAGCCAGGACAGATAAGTATGCAAAACCATGTTCTGAAGTGTCCCTAACTTCAGTTTGCCGGAAGCTGGGAATGGGTGACAGCGGATGGATCACTTGATGATTACCTATTCTGTTCATTCCCTCTGAGCACCTTGCATTGGGCCACTGTCAGAAGACAGGATACTGGGCTAGGTGGACCACTGGTCTGACCCAGTCTGGCCATTCTTATGTTCAAGAATGTTTTAGTACTGGAAACAGTAGATCTCCAGCATATGTCACTCAAATTTAAAGTTGTCCATGATCACGCAGCTTTTTCACCCTACACATTATAGATAGGTACCATTTATCTTCAGCACTCTTCTGAGAGATATCCTGCAACACACTGTCATTGGTGCCAATGTGAACCATCATCAATGGATCCCTTTCCGTCAACTTCAAAAGCCCATCCAATCTTGGATTAATGTCTCATGTCTTGGCTCCAGGAAGACAGCACACCATCCTGATGTCCACCTGCCCCTTGCAGAATGTTCTTTCAATTCTTCTGAGAACCGAATCCCCAACAAGGATCATCTGTCTTCTTTGGACAGTTGTAGAACTCTTTGTGGGAAAGCTTGATTTTCTTACAGGTTGGACCAAGCTGACATCAAGAGGTGTGTCCTGTACATCTCTCCATTCCCTTTCACCAGCTGGATTTTGTTTCCAAACAGGACCTGGTATTGAATGGAAACTACTGGCTGTGTAGAATTTTTCCTAGTCCTTTTCTCTCTGAGGGCAACAGCCTGACCATCCTCCTCTATTTCCAGCATAGTTCTTGCTTCTGGTTGTTACAAACCACCAGGCTGCATCTCGGACTTCCTTTCTGACTTCTTGGTGGCCAGCTCTGTTCTTCCTTGAATCTGGGGTACCAATGTTTCCTGAACCTGACTGTCTAGGAATGCCTCAGCCTCTCAATACTATCTTTATTTGCCACTCCAATCCTGCAGAATGGCCACCAATTTGCATTTCATTAACAGGAAGTCGTTTCTGGCTTCATGCAGTAAAGAAAAAAAGACCTCCGTTACATGTCACCATCACTGTTCGTTGCTGGCCATCTTGAAATCGCATGTAGAACCAAATCTGGAAGGAAAACCTCTCATAATCTTTCTCTTAATTCCCTCTGAAACTCTCCTATTAGCTGCCCTCTGTTCAGGGCTCTTGAGTTTGCCTGGCAAGTGACCAAGTCTCCCTGCTTAGCTCAGTTCAACTCTGCCCCTCACCACGAGGGAGCGATTAACTACTCAGAGAATTCAAACAGCTATGCTGCTCCAACAGATCCATTTCAGCTGCTTACTCAGGTACCTATGATCCAGCTATGCAGCCTCTACACAGAAAGCAAACAGCCAAAGAACCCACAGCCAGATCAAATGCACAACTCATCAAGTCCTGCTACCTCCAAGCACAGACTCCACAACTATACCCTCCGAAACTCCTATTAGCTGCCTCTGTTCTGGTGACAGTTAACACCCTACCAGTCTGGTGTATTAAAGTGTCAGGGTGGTTTATTTGTGTCATACTTTCCATGCTTAGTGAACAATCACATTAGGTACCATTGACAGAAATGGTGGCTGGGGACAGGTGTGTATGACAAGAGTCCCTACTTGGGATCCCCTCCCAAAGCAGCTGGTAAATGTGACTGGGTGGACAGCACATAGGTACAAATGGAAGCATTTTTGCTAAGGAACTCTTCCCTGAGCAGATGGGAAACAGGAAGGGGGCCAGACAGGTGTGGGGTGTGTGTGTTTTATTCAGAAAACCACTGCTGACAGGAGCAGAAGGGAGATGTGAATAGGGCACAGGGGTGTGTGCAATCTTTGTCAGGACACCCCACTGGAGCTCATAGGAAATGTGAAGAGGCACAGGGGTGTGTGCGATCTTTATCAGGACACCCCACTGGAGCTCATAGGAAATGTGAAGAGGGCACAGGGTGTGTGCGATCTTTATCAGGACACCCCACTGGAGCTCATAGGAAATGTGAAGAGGGCACGGGGTGTGTGTGATCTTTATCAGGACACCCCACTGGAGCCCATGGGAAGTGTATCTGGGACAGGAGTGAAGTCCCCACGCTCATTTGCTAGCCTTGGGCTCCCTGGAGGCACCACCCACGCGCCCCTTCACCTCGGCGAGGCGGCCGTTATGGTCGTTGAGAATCGAGCGCAGCAGCACGAGCGTTCGACAGCTGAGATTTGAAACACCCGCTCCCTTCCCGCGCGGCGGGTCCCGCCCCACCAATCAGCTCCCGAATTTACGTGAAGAACGTGCACGCCCCTCCCCCCCCGTCCGTGTGGCGGTTGCAGCCCTGTCACGAGGAACTAGACTTAACCCGCAGTTATCCATAGCTCCTCTGGGGGCCGCGGAGGAACCCGGGTGCTATTAACCGCTGCTCCCGGCCAGCCCAGGGTGCCGCGGGGCACAGCGCGTTGGCCCTGCCGTGTGGCAACAAAGCCCATCCCACCCCTCATGCCGTCTCCTCCCTGCTTACCACGTATCCCCCCCACACATAGAGAAAGTTCCCATCCACCACGGCGCAGTGGCCGCTCCGTTCCTCGGCCACGCAGAACTGCTGAGCAGGAGGAGGACACGCCGCCATCTTATGAAGGGGAGGAAGGGGGCGGGTGCCGCAACGACCGTGCCCCGCCACCACCTTCTGGAGCGCCACCTGCTCTCCGCCGCTCGGTCACCCTCAGGCGGACGGGAAGCGGAGAGGGTCCAAACTTCGGGGAGTCGCGGAACGAGCAGCACAGCAGCGCCTCCTTCTCTCCCCCCGCCCCAAATCAGGCGCTCACGTGGGAGGAAGTGGGGGGGCTGCGGGATCAGCGAGCGGATTCGGGGCCAGGTCCACGGCTCTGTCTCGGCTCCCTCCATCTGCTTCTCAAGTGGGCCGCTCGCTGGTAGCGGGTCGAAGTGGGTGGAGTTTGCACCTCATATAGAGGGTGCAGGTTTGCTCCCCCTTCGGACAAAATAAGAACCGTCTCATACTTTTGCTCGAGCTCGTCAAGATGAGGGGTACACCTTTAATGGGGGACATTATCGCCCCCATCCCAGGGCAGCAGGACCTCGGGCACCCAACATCCAGGCCTGCTGGCTTTGAAATTTAACAAGTGATCGCATGGGGTCGCGAGGCATGTGCGCCAGGGGCTTGGCTATATTACAAAATTGTATTGTGCTTGAACATGATAGTGAATGGCCCACTTAAGATGCTGCTGACCATGATTTGTCCTAGTCTGTGCTGACCGCTAAATTGTGGTCAGTGGCCTTATGTCATCCAGCGTTGGTCAAACACAATAGGAACAAAGGAACTGTTGTACTGTATTGGGTCAGACAGACCCATAATCAATCTCATCCATTACCTGTCTCTGACAGTGGCCAACATCAAAAGTTTTCAGAGAAAGGTGCAAGAAACCCCACACTGGGCAGATATGGGATAATCTGTGCCCCATTATAGGGTTATCCTAATCCTTATTAGAGATTGGTTTACATGCTGATGTTTATAGCCTTGCAAATAACATGTAATGTAGACAAACCCCATGGAATAGTAAAATCCTGTGGTGCACAAGATCTAGAAAGAATAATTTCAAACCCTTGGAAATCTTAAGAGTACATTTGGGGTTGCCCCAGCACCTCTGATAAGTTACTTGCATATTATAATAATTGGAGTGGTATAAATACATAGGGCTTGTGTCTTCAACCCAGTGGCAGCATATTTGAAAGGCATTAGTGCTACATCATGAAACTAAAATCACAGGAAATGTTATAAATGTTCTTTAATTACACACCGTTTAAATTTTCTCCTCTAATTTTTGTTGTCTTCTATTTTTAATTAAATTCACACATTTAGTAGATCACTCATCAGTTATGGGCTTTAACAGGTTGAGAGCCATAAACTTGGAGCTCTACTTTATCCTGCCAAGAACTGAGAGCACTGATTATTGCTATTCCAGTGACACAGCTTGTCCTGTTGAATTTATTTTCATCCATGTTCCCTTCTCTGCAGGTGCTACTTACATTGCTGCACACAGCAAAAGACTGGGGCCTAGATGAAAAGAAAGGAAATACAGACCCAGTGCTCTCAGAGCAAACCCTAAAACTAACTAACACCCACAGAGGGACAGGAAGGTTCCTACTTGTATAAACCAGCCTGAAAACACTTTTGAAGTTTTTAAATTATGTTTAATTTCAGGTACAGAAGAGGAAACGAAGGAGGGAAACTGAAACAATGGCAGGCACAGAGGTTGCCAAATTCTTTTGGCACCCCTTCAGTTTCCAGACAGTGACATTTAGAAGGCCAGACTAATTTTTGGACCCTACCCTCCATGAACTCCAAAAAGAGGAATAAGTTTAATTCCAACT
Organism: Trachemys scripta elegans; assembly: GCF_013100865.1. Classification (NCBI taxonomy): domain Eukaryota; kingdom Metazoa; phylum Chordata; order Testudines; family Emydidae; genus Trachemys; species Trachemys scripta. Next base: position 6,481,045 of record NC_048301.1, on the reverse strand, counting down.
CTTAGATCATCATTGTGAAAAGACCTGCTGAAATGTTTCACTTATATGACCAAAAAATTAGTGTAGAACCTACAGGAGGGTGTAAAAACCTCTCAGATGGGTACTGGCTCTGATAAATATGATGTGCCTTAAAACTGCAATGAAGTCAATATATTGATTCTGCTTTTTTGAGTTTTGAGGAGAAAAAAAAAATGCTCCCCGTTCCCATGGCTCAATATCAGAGATGATGTGTAGGAATGCCCCCCCCCCCGCTCAGAATAGGACCAAGGCCTGGGTCTGCTGCTACTGGGAACGCAGGTGATTGTAACAAAGATGCTGATGGCAGGGGATACAGGTCTCCAGCATGACCCTCCCTACAAGCACTGCCCTGCCCATCCGAGCTGTCCAATGCCCGGCGCCTGCCCCAGCTGAGGGGAACTTAGAGCACAGCTTGAGACCGCCCACGGGAGCCGTTGCGTCCCCCGCCCCGCCCCACCCCACCCCGCCCCGCCCCGCCCCGCCCCATTGGCAGGGGACAGGCCCGGCCCAGCCCGGCCCCTAGAGGCGGGGCCGTCGCCCGGTGGCGCCAACTGTTCAAGATGGCTGCAGAGAAGCTGAGGAGCAAAGTGGGCTCTGCCTTCAAGATGCACGGTTTGCTGCTCCGAGCGTGAGTAGCCGGCCCGTGAGAGGCTCGGGGCCCGCTCTCCGCCCGCGGCCGGGCCCGGCTCGGCTCGGCTCGGGGTGGCACAGAGCGAGCGTGGAGAGTGGCGGCGCCCCCTTCCCGTGCCTGGGGGGCGGGGAGCGGCTGATAACAGCGACTTATTCCTCCTCCCGACCCTGGTAGCCCCAAGTGGGGAGAGCCTGGCCCGCCCGCCCGCGAGTGACCCACCGTCCTCCATCACCAGTGGGAGACACTGAGACTCAGAAACATACTCCTCAGTGTCTTCCCAGTGCACGATAATGGGCCCATATAAAATCTGGGGAGGTGGAAAATACGTCCTTCCAGGCTAGAGACAGCAGCAGTCAGGCACTTTAACGTGTAATGTCTTGTCTGCCCAATAATGAGAATACGTGGTACAGATCTTACGGGCTTCAGCCCAGAGCTGCACAGGTATTTAGGCTCCTGACTTCCATTGAAATCAGTGGAAGTTAGGAGCCTAAGTACCTGTGAGGATCTGGGCCTTAATCTTGGTGTTATACTGGAACAGAAGTAAAACTCTTCCTGCTAGCGGTTGAAGGAATCCTTTGTCTTTTTAAATACAGTCCTCAGTATGGAACCACTAGTCCAGCTATCACTCACCAGACATGCTTGGAGTGTATAAGCTTTATACTATCTGGTGTCACATCTGTTCCTGCAACCCAGTATTGTAAACAGAAATAATAGAGTACTCAATTGTGGCTTACTGAATAAAAGCCTTGAGAATAGGAGTAGGTTCATGCTACAGATTAGGGTTCATCCTAAACTTTGTGTGTGAGATTTATGACCTATGATCTCCTTTTACATGAGTATAAAATTTATTAACTATGGTTTAAATCTCAAATAATTAGGCCCTACAAAGACTTAGGCAGATGCTTAGTTTGCACACTGTGAGTAGTCCCATGGGGTTCACAGTGCATAAAGTCATTTATGTACCTAATTTTTTTTGAGGATTAGGGCCTATGGTTGCAAAGGAAATGAGTTTATTTTCAAGTAGGTTCCTCATGGAAATTAACATGGCTGTGTAGAGCATTCTATGCATCTCAACACCATTGGTAGCCTGATCTGAGGGCAGGCCTAGGGTTAGTCTAGAAAGAATCTAAGGCTATGTCTACCCTATGCACCTTTTAGCGACACTGCTGTGCCATTACAGCCGTGCCGCTAAAAGGCGCGCAGTGTAGCCGCTGTTTGTCGGCAGGACAGAGTTCTCCCGCCGTCAAAAAACTTCCACCTCTAATGAGCGGCGGTAGCTTTGTCGGCAGGAGAGCTCTCCCCCTGACAAAGTGCTTTTCACACGGGCGCTTTTTGTCTGCAAAACTTTTGTCGTTCAGGGTGTGTTTCCCCCCCCCCCCCCCACCCCTGAACAACAAAAGTTTTGTCGTTCAGGTTCCACTATAGACAAAGCCTAACAGGAGACTTACACCCAACCACTAATATCCTCATTTCAGTGCTCAATTATTTACAATAATGTGGTTCTGTTGCTCATATTTGTTTGTCTAGAGAACTTATTACAATAGTGATTCTCTTTTCCTTTTGGCTTGGACAGGGGATTCAGTTATGCAGGGCATTACATTTTTTTAAAAACATTTTTTAAAAACAATTGTTTTGGACAGTGTCCTACAGTTATTTTATTATTGAGATTTCTGAGGATTCTAAGTCTCCTGGGACCCAGGGGTTAAATGTTGTGAAATATTTTGAAGTTCATACTGTTGACAAAAAATGTAATTTTTGATCAGCTGTTAGATGACATTAATCACAGAATTGCTTTTCTTTAAATACTGGCCTTTAGTATGAGTTTTAGGGAAGGACTGCAGATGAAAAAATCTTACTTTAAGTGGAATTATATATTGCTTTTCAAAATAGCTCTTATATTGATTCCTCCCCCCCGTCTATTGCAAAATAATAGTTACACTGGCAGTGTGAGGCATCTGACAGCCCTGTCTATAGATACACATCTTAGAACTACTCTGATTGTCAATTTTTTTTTGTAAGAAGAGAGCTTCTGTCCTTCCTTTTCAATACTTCCTTCAGATGAGTGGGAACTCCAGAACTGTGGGAGCGAGTCGGTGGTATTTTGAATATAATAATTTGAGTTTCTGGTCCAAGTGGAAGGAATATTTTTCCCTGTGTTTTCTCTCTTTTCTTCCTTCATCCCGTTCCCTTTTATATGTCTGTCTTCTCTCCCTTTTATTTTTAACGTTTCCATGGATAGTATTCAGAGCATCATACTTCAGCTGTGTCAAGAGAATAAGTCTCCCCAAAGATGATGATGTCTCTAGGATAGATCAGACTTTGTGTTGCCTTCTCCTTAAAAGCCTACATAGTAGGGTAGGACATTGGATTGTTCAGTGAGCATCCTGCCTTTAGGATCTATTGAGATCACCAAGGCCTGCTGCTTTATACTTAATTTTTCTATTCTTGGAGCTTTTTTAATTTCAGAGCATCTTTGATTTAGATGGGATCAGGATAATTATTTCTATGCTCTTTCTCGCTAATAACCACAAGCCTTATAGCAGCTGTGTGTGCACGTGCCAATATTATAATAGTGTCTATAAAGCATATAATTTATTTATTGAATATTAATTTCTTATCTTGACTAACTTATTTTTTCATTCCAATTAGTGAAGCTAATAAATACCTTATTGAAGCTCTTCAGTCTGTCAATGAGTTAGAGCTTGAAGATGTAATAGAAAACATCATTGATGCTGTTGAAAAACAGCCTTGTAAGTAACTTTTTTTTCTAAACCAATCCTGCCTTTATGTTATCTGTAAAAAGAAAAACCTACTGACAACTCACTAAGCTGTTTGTTCTAGTCAAGCTGTTTGAACATAGATGCATGTTACATATATTTACTGTTGACTTCCTGTTTTGCTAAATATTAAGGTTTATCACTTCATCAAAAACCAATGTAATTTTGCCACTTCAGAAGTCTGGCAGCCCTGCTTCTCCTGACTGTCCCAGTAGTAGTGAAATTATTTAATTCCAGGTCATGGCTTCCATCTTGGATTTAGAACAAAAACTTTATCAATTTTAAAGCTTTGAAAACTAAATTTTAAATTTTCTTCATGTTTAAGTACTGCCTACGTATGTGCGTGCGTACATGTGTCTGTGCAATTGAAAATACAACTTTTAAACCTTTAAGTAGCCTCGGGGATTAATGCTGTCTGAAAAATCCTTTAGGAGTTTTGTGCTTTCTTTGGGACCCAGTAAAACTATGCACTTTTTCCTACAAAGAAGGTACCACTCTTACAGTGACAGCACTATCACTAGTGATAGAATTTAACTTCAAAAATATAAAAATATCTCAGTTGGACACAATGAAGACTACAGTTTGTTGAATGCCCAGATTATGTGAACCTGTATAAAAAGCTTCTGAAACAATGAACCTGCAGTATATGAAATGTCTGTAGGCTATTCTGGCAGGCTGACAGGGACTAACTATAATGATCTTGTTCTAAATTCTGAGTGAATTAACTCAGATAACAGTATGAAGATTTGTGTAGAGATGTAGCTTTCTGGCAAATATATTTAATGAACTGCCTTTAGAAATTTGCCATAGAAAATTTAGGGTACCATATGTAACTTACTGAAAATAATATTTAAGAGACACTATGAAGGAGGATATTGAACCATTTTTGTAAAATATTTGAAACATACACCTCTACTCCGATATAACGCGACCCGATATAACATGGATTCGGATATAACGCGGTAAAGCAGCGCTCCGGGGGGCTGCGTGTTCCAGTGGATCAAAGCAAGTTCGATATAATGGGGTTTCACCTATAACGCAGTAAGATTTTTTTTGGCTCCCGAGGACAGCGTTATAGCGGGGTAGAGGTGTATTTAATTTGATACTTGTCATTTTCCATAGGCTGTAATTTTAATCTTATGAAATGTTCTTTTCAGTGTCATCTAATATGATTGAACGGGCCACAGTAGAAGCCGCAGTCCAGGAATGTAGCCAGTCATTAGATGAAACTATGTACGGTGATACACATTTATTTTTATTTGAAATTTATGGCTATATAGTGTGCATTCACTGATTTCTTCTTGGGGGAATAAATGTCAGATGTTTTCTGCAATGCTAATAACAGAGTAATTGCTCGGTGTTTTTTGTCTTCTGATATTTAATTTAAAACTGAGTAATATTCTTTCTTAGGAAATTTTCTTCCCAAGTATAGATCTGTAGGGATTGTGATATGGTTCTAACATTCTGAAATTAAAATGCTATAGCTTTTTGTTATACGTAATACATATTGAATATCTACCAACAAAAATAGAAATAAACATTTTTGAGAATGAACTTTATTTTTGTGCATTTTCAGTTGAACTTTCTCTTTTCCATTATTACTCATCAAAATTATTATTTTTTTGCAGTTCTTAAGATATCTTTTGTTCTTGAAACATTTAATGATGCTCTTTTCTACTCAGTTATGCTTTTACTAGACTGTTACTGAATTTTGAAAACTGTGACCCATTGTTGGGGCTGTTAAGAGTATTATGTGTGTTTGTGTGATACACACACATAGCTATAGATAATATGAAAGGATTTATTTAAAATTGTGTTTATTGGGATTGTAATACAAACTGACTAAAGCAGATAAATGATTAAGAAAGTCAATAGGGTGGTGCAACTCCCTAGTTCCGAGATATGAGGGCATATCCCCATTTGACTTGGAATACTTTCTCTTTTGCCAGTTTGTTAGAACTGTAACAACATAAGTAGTTTGTTTCAGATACTTGCTCTCACATATTTAGGTCTCAATCCTGAAAAGAAATCTGTATGGGTAGATCCTGGTGCAGAGTACCTCTGAAGTCACTAGAGCTCTGTGGACCAAAGAGTCTCCCTTCTTGTATCTCTTGAATTCTGTTGTGATAAACTCAAAGACAAAGCATCCGTCAGAGAGCCGTGTTGTTCCATAACAAAGGCATTTTCTCCCTTAGGCAACCATGGATGTTTTCTGCCTGTAAGATTCAATACGTCCTGACATTACAAGTCAATGCTGTAATTTTTATCAACTCTGAAGCTGATACAATTATAATAAAAGGATTAAAAACTTAGATTAATTGTTGGAAGGGAATAAACAAGAAATTCAGTGGCATACAACCCTTCCATGAAATGGTATGAAAAGTAGCATGCATATGTAGTAGCCACTTTTTAAAAATTATCTTGACCGTACCAAAACTATTTTATTTCAACTAGGTAACAGTGCATATTAATAAATAATCTTGACAAATTCTGTTTGAAAAATTTGGCAATTTTTGTTAATTAAAGACAGAAAGAAAAAGGAGCACACAATTTATTTTCCCTTTAATTTCCATTCAGAATTTAAAAACAATATTTTCTGTAAATAAGATGCAGATACAGTGGTCGGGGGAGGGGATTGGAAAGGAAAAGAATGAAAGAGTTAACAAAAGGGATGTGTTAACATTCTTTTACTCAAAACGAGGTTTCTGTGGAGCACTGAAGTTAGCTGTTCCCTTGGAATAGTTCTTTTCTCAAATAAAGCTTTAAATGTATTGTGGTTTCAGAGAACACATTTTCAATATTATCGGGGCCTTTGACGTTCCACGTTATGTTTATAATTCAGAAAGGAAGAAGTTTCTACCGTAAGTCTTTCCATTTCTTAAGTCTCAGCTGCTATTTTTCTGACATTACTAATTGTCCATGTATCAAAGCCTTTATTATTGTATAGTTAAAATTGCCACCTACAAACTTTCACTCTTGGATTGTGTGCTGGTCTCAAGATGGATGATACGTGATTCAAGAGTGAATATGTTGTGGATATGCTGCCTTTAGAAAACTGATTATAACAAACTCTTTTTGAGAGAGTTTTTGGTTTTTTTGTTAAATAGGGTTTACTTCTATACAAAATTAGTTGAACTCATTAGGTTACTCTGTTTTAAAGGTCATGGTAAATAATGGCAGGTAAATATATTTACAACTGGGCCATGGGTCAAGTCTTTCTCTTTCAGTAGCATGGAATCAAAATAGGTAATCTTTGTTCTGTGATGATTGGTACAATATATGCAGTACTGCTAGTGATGATATTGGCCCTAAGTTGTATGTATTTGTCTATCAGTTTTTTGGTTTGAACATTTTGTTATATGCTATTTGATGAGGGACAGAAGAAGTCCATATAGCACTTAATCCATCCCCTTCGATGAGGTGGCTTTCATGCCTCACAAAGTGTGTGTGTTTTTTTCCTATTTGTCTGATTTTGTAGTAAACTCTATAGACAAGTTGCTTATGTTGTAGCACACAGAAGTCTATTCATAGCTAACTGATGTGTGAAGGAATTTACACCTATTTTCCTTTAGAGTAGAATCCTTTCTTAACTTTTGTTCATGATTCTGCTGGTCTACTGAAAGCATCTGCATGGTTGCTGTAGATTTTTAATTCTGAATCCCACTCTGTAGCTTCCAAGGTTGGCAGGAGCTGGGAGTTCTGTGAAGATGTGCTGCTAAGCCAGAACAAGGATAGTATCTTTATTCATTTAGGAAACAGAGTTGTGTCCAGTGCTGCTCAGCTGGAAAGATGTGACAAAGAGGTGCTGGTGTTAAAGGGGAGAAAATGAGTGCAATCTTCAGTATATATAAATAAATGGGATTCCTAGCAGAAAACTCCCTCACTGACCAAATAAAATATGCAATAGCGTTGAAGACTTTGTAGCTTCCTACTTATATAGAGATTTAGATTAAAATATCATTGGGTCTTTGTTTTAAAAAAATAAACAAATAAATCATGACTAACTTTCTTCCAGTCTATCAATGACCAACCATCCTGCACCAAATTTATTTGGAACTGCCAGGGATAAAGCAGAGTTGTTTCGTGAACGCTACACCATCTTGCAGCAGGTGAGGGAAAGAAAGGTTTTGATTTGTTTAATGTTGTCATCTCATGTTCTGAGAGAAATATATATGTATAGTAAGGTATTTATAGTGGAGCACTAGTATGAGTCACAGTTGTAAACTTATAAAATCAGGATGTTACAGGTTGAATTGACTATCCTATGAAATTATATGGCATTATGGATTCTAATGTGTTTTGGTATCTGTTACTGTGTTTGAAAGGTGATCTGTGAATAACATTAAGAATCACATACCAACCTTTGAACTATATGCTGAATGCACCAAACAGATTCTATCTTAGCCTTAAAATTTAAGGTCCACTGAAACTGTGGACTACAAGCTACTGCTTCAAGTGATGTTGCAGGCAGTGCTGCACTGGCAACATCACATGCATAATGGAAACTGCTAGAGTTTGGAGATGGCAGGGGGGAAGGTTTAGGGTGGGTGGTGGAGATGGAATTTGTTCATTAATAAATTTATATTGCGCAGGTTTGGAAAGTAAGACTATTAATAGAAAAGCCTATGTACCTTATGGGTACAATAAAAACTTTGCAAACTAGTAGCATGCACCAAACTTTTCTCTGACTTTTTTTAATAGAAACCATTAAAAATTGAAATGCATTTTTGTGAGGGAGGAATGTGTGTGACTCTTTAATTCTCACGTAGGCTGGCTCCATGTTTCACTGAGTGTAATGTCATTAGTATAGTGTGGGCTGGGACTCTGGCAGGTTAAAAGACGAAAAACCCCATACTTTATTTAATATTTGAGGCATTATTGTTTGCTAAGATATTTTATTTAGTCATCTTTTAATTTACAAAATGTACTATTCCAGGCTCTGGGTTTCTTCCTTTGGATGGAGAATCTCCTCACAGCCATCCATACGTTTGTCATAGCCTGGGTAGATTTGTGCTATGCGCTCTATTGGGAGATACCCCCTAGAAGACCACTAGGAAGCTTTATTTGGTGCAGATGCAGCCGTCTATCTGATTAGTAGAATTTGTTGATCTGAGCACATGATCCCTGTGTTCCATGAAGTGTACTAGGTGCAATTCAAGGTGTAGGTTCTGATCTGTGAAGTTCCAGATCATGTGGAATCTGACTACCATAGATGCCTCCTCTTTTCCTATGCAATATCATGGTATCTGTGATAAACTGAGGCACTTCTTCTGAGAGCTTTAGATGTGCATTCCTGATTGCTGGAGGCAGGACATTTTCAGTAGAGGGGGCTTTGGTTACGTAACTCACTCTTTTTGGTTCTCCAGAAGGCTGGGATTTGTTAATCTTAAACTAGAGGTGCCAATCACATTTTGTTTTGGTCAGGGATTTATTAGCCTGTGGACCTTGTTGGGTTATTGCTTGCACTATGCTGGGATGGTCTGGGGTTAGAGCAGTTTGAGTTGCCGAAAAAAAAAAAACAGTTTTATTTGTTGTTGCATTTATTTTTGGATCAGGTGTTCAAGTGCCATGTTAGTGGGTGCATAAAAGCCATTAAAAGAAATAAATACCATTGTAAAGCTGAAAACTTTTCTTCATTCTCTTTGCCATTCACTTTTAAAGCATTGCCTGGTAAATGTAGGCCCCATCATTCAAAGATTAATGCAGGAGCTTAACTTTTTAGATTGTAAGCTCTTTAGGGCAGGGACTGCCTCTTTACTATATGTTTGTATACAGCATTTCGTACAATGGGTCCATCACTGGGACCTCTTCCCTGCCAAGGTACTGATGTTGTTATAAATAATATATAACAAGACATCTTGCATGTCTTTAAAAAGTTACCTCTCAAACTTCTGTTTTATTGCAGGTATTATTTATGCTTTATTATTTGGAAGTAAATTCTTGTTAAAAAATATTGTGGTTTCCAAATCACAAGATGTTGGCTGAAACTGAATAAGAGAATTTAAAAATAGCATTTCATATAGTGTGTATGTAGTGAATCGACTTTTCCTTTTTTTGGGTGGTGGTGATCATTTTTAACCAGATCACATTAATCTTGGTTTTTCTAGAGGACTCATAGACATGAGTTGTTTACTCCTTCAGCGATTGGTGCTCATCCTGATGACAGCAGGAGTAAATTCCAGGTAAAAATATTAGTATTTTCTTGTGGTGGGGGAGAAGTGTATGCTCAGTGTGGTTTAATTCATTAATATTTCCCCACTTGTTACCCAAGTGTTAATCCTGACTTTTGTACCCAATGAACATGAGATATTTGCTATTGTCTTAGTCTCTTTCTACGTCACAAAATCTTTGTATCTGGCTCAATTCAACATGACGAGCAAGCTGCTCAGAAACAACTTTTAACTGGAAGAGAGGTCTGGCTGAGGTGCATTGGCAGAGAACCTTCCCATACTGCTTCCATTAAGCTTGAGAGATTTTCCCCATCCCTCACTTTCATAAGCACTAAATTCACAAATTTAGAGCTGATAAAGTCATCAGCCTACTACCAATAAGCTCGCTCTCTTTTTCTGTGTCTTTATTTGTGCTGTGGGTTGGGAGCTTCAGGTACCAAATTGTAGCCTGTCAGTTATCCACTGTCCTGACCCTTCCTTTTTCTCCATATCGAAAGCACTGCAAGGGCTTTGAAAGAGCAAAATAAATAGATCTAAATTGAGTTGGAATAAATCCCTCTTAATTCTATACTAGTATATTACTTTCTTGACTGCTACGTCTCCCCCGTCACCAGGAGCATGCATAATGTGTATGCTGACACTAAGAAGGTTCATAGAATCATAGAATCATAGAATCATAGATTTTAAGGTCAGAAGGGACCATTATGATCATCTAGTCTGACCTCCTGCACAACGCAGGCCACAGAATCTCACCCATCCACTCCTGTATCAAACCGGTGTCTGAGCCATTGAAGTCCTCAAATCATGGTTTAAAGACTTCAAGATTGCTTCTTCTGATTAGAGTATAATGCCAATCTGGCCCAACAAAATACGGTTTCTCGGTAGTGATATAGACTGCACCTTCCTTGCACAGGACTTTTGGTATCAGCTGTGTCACATTTCCAGAACTCTGGAGAATCAGGTGTTGTCTTGAGTCCTTCTAACCATGACTCTTAACTAAAAGCGACTGGTGTTACCAAATGACTTGTGGGCTAGCTCTGATATTCAAATTCTGTTCTGCTGATAAATGTATGTTGCTATCATTGACAAAATTTATTCCAGGGCAGAAATTTGGCCCCGTATGTTTAATTTTAATCCATTTGTAAATTAAACTTCTCATATTTTTGCCATTTTTGTTTCACCCACTGAACAATTTTAAGATAGTAGCCATTATTAACAACTTTTTCTCCCTAAACACTGGTGCATATGACACACAAATGTATCCTCAAGTTACCAGTAAAACTGAATCATATTATAACTAATTGATGTATACAAACTATAGCATGTACTGTGCAGTACTTAACTTGCTTACTTAAGAACAGACTTATAGAAGTGTCATTTAAATCTCACCTACTTCACTCTTTGATTCCAGCTTAAAACAATAGAAACGCTGTTGGGCAATACAGCTAAAGTTGGGGAAGTGATTGTTCTTGGGATGATAACACAGCTGAAAGAGGTAGGATACATTTTATTGTGGAGTCTTTTAGTTGTCATGCTTTCAGCAATACAATATTTTAAAAAATTATATGGCTTAAATATCTCAATTATGGCCTGATCCTGCTTCTATTTAAGTCAATGGCAAAACCCCCATTGACTTAAATGATGCAGGAAAAATCTTTTATACGGAACGCTTTCTTAGGAACAGTCAATAACTTACACATAAGGGTAACTGCATTTTTCTCTTCAAAGGACAGAATTTTGTAGCACTTCAACTTCCTGTAAATCTGGACTGTTAGTCAGACAGTTTCTAGAGAGTTCCAACTTCAACCACTGAAATCCTGAAATGTTATGTCTGAACTTGCCAGTGCATTTTTTATACCTCTTGCGATAAAGAAGGGTATAAAAATCAAAACAACTTCTGCAGATAAAATATTTTACAATTTCATCCTTTTATCAGATTGTTTTTAATTCTCTAAGGTTGCAATGTTTGAAATAAAAACATTTGCTTAAGTCATTGCTAGATTCATAAACTAGAAGCATTTTTTGCAATATGGTATGTTTCAAGTATCTAGGCAAGGTAAAATGACATAGTCTCTAAATTTAAACATCTGACATGATTTTTCTTGAATAAGTGTATCAAATGCTTTCCCTTTATATGTTCTGAAACTTGTTAAAAATCAAGATTGAAGCCAAAAATATGCAGTGTGCCTAATGATAATCTGGTTCCGTCACTGATGTAAGTTGTTGGCTAAAATCAGAGGTGGTTAAGTTGAGGGTTGGTTTTGGAAATTGGTTTGTTTGGCATGGACTAGCACAATGAAAATCTTTGTTTTTGTTATGAAGAAGCCAGCAGTTGGTGCCTGAGTAATCCGTTTTGTGAGAATGGTTTGGGAGTTTGTGTGAGATCTCCTTTGGCCAACATTCTAGCAAAGGGTGATTGCCATTGGAGTCATGAATTCTCTGAACCAGTGTCTAAGAATAAGTAGGTGCCTAACAAATATAGGAAAAAGGGTTAACCCATTTTCCCATAATGTCTTCCCCAGTAAGCAGCCACATGCAGCACTTGCTGAAGATGGGGAAATGAGATGCTTTTACCCTGTTATCAGCTCTGATTTGGGGGTCAAAAGGGTCCCTGACAATAGTGTGGACTCTTTGCTTCTCTCTGGAGTGTGATAGCATAATCTCCATTGATCTAGAGGTATACATTGTTTTGATATGCTTTTGATTTTTTTTAATTTTACTTTTTAGGGGAAATTTTTCTTGGAAGATCCTACAGGAGTTGTTCAGCTAGACCTTAGTAAAGCAATATCCTTTCTATGCAACTTAGGGATTTAAGAGGTTTTCAGAAAAATTACTGTAAAACTGTTTCATTTCACACTTTAAAAAGGCGAACGATTACATTTTAAAAGTACACATACACAACTGCTGTCCTCCACTTTTTTCCATGATAATAACTGAGTTTGCCTCAGCTCAAAGACATAAAAAGGGGTTGGGCTTGTTGCAGTGGGGTTTGTATTCTGTCTCTTGGAAACCTGTCTGGAGTTAGGGGATGTTCCTGTTCACGTGCTATCCATGCAGCCAACTACCAGGTTGATCACCTTACTCTCATTCAGCATGTAATGCATTTACACTGCCCCCAACCAGCCTTACTCTACACCACCTGTAAAATAGATTTTCTTTCAGTATCTCCATCGAACAAGAACATTGTCCTTAACAGCTTTGCACCAGTTCCACAGTGGCTTATATACTGAGTCATGCTTTGTTTTGGCAGAAGGTAAAACAACATTTTTTTGCTAACTTTTAAACTATTATCCTTTCTCTTCGGACCATTATTGTAACAATATACTCTCTTGAGGTGGATAAAGAAGCAAATGATTTAAGTCCGTATTTATGCTAATGAGGTTTGTCTGTGAACTGAGAGGGTGATTCAAACTCTTGCCCCTGAGCTTGGATCTTTCACAGCCAATCGCTGTCTTATGGGGTTCAACCCCGAGAGGTTCTGAGTACTCTTTTTCCAGTGAAATCAGTGGGACCCAACAGTGCTTAGCACCTCTCAAGACTGGATGTTCAGTTTGTGTGGAGAGGATGTGCATGAAGAAAAAATGAATTAAACTGGGGAAAGAAAATAGTGGCAACGTTGGTGTGGGACTAGAAAATAATTTAATGAGGCAAATACAATATTTTCAGATTGCAAAATGCTTTATCTTGTTAGTAAGGCCCTAATCCTGCAAACACTGTGATGGGACTACACACAGTCGTAAATTTGAGCACGTGTGTCTAAGTGCAGAATTGGGGCTTTTGGTGTCTATGTTGGCATAAATTCAGGTGGACAACTTTTCTTACTGGTAGCACTTTACTTTATAAAATATAAATAATTTCAACATGCATAATATCTACATAATATCAACAGTTTCTTATTTTATGATAATATATAATGTTTTAAAGATTTCATAATTAACTAAATGGAAAATAAATAAGAAAGGGTGGAAGTAGTGTCATTTTCATATTTTTGAGCTTTTGCTTTTTATTAAATGGAAACAATGTTAGTATAAAATACAGTGTTAAAGATATGTTCAATTTACTAAAATGTATTTCTGTGGGGCGGGGATTAAACTTCCTAGGCTGGTATGAAGATCAAGTATTCCATGTGAATGCTTTTGGATTTCCACCTACTGAGCCTTCTGCTACCACTAGGTATAAAAATGACTTTTAATTACTTCATTCTGACTTCTCATATTTTGTTATACCTTTCAAAGTACTGCTATTGTTTGTTATTTGTAGAACATCAACGGTGTGCTTTCCTTTCTTTCTTAAAAATGTTGCATTGACTTTTATATCTTGCTGGTCCATTTGAGCCTGATCCAAACCCCATTGTGTCAGTGGAAAGAGTCTCAGTGGTTAAGGGGCTTTGGATTGGGCCTTTTGTGAATTAATATTGATAATGATATAAGCCCTTGCTAGATAGAGATTGGGAAACTACTTCATGGGAATGAGGAAATGGGATGCAAGGATTGCTCTGAGGATGAATGTGAAAGAGAACCCAGAACCAAGACACCAATGAGAACGTGTTTAAAGTTTAGCAAGTCAAAGCCCAAGCTTAATGTCTGGATGACTGTCTTTTCTGTCTTCACCCCTTGATTCCCCCCCAATATAGATACTGAATGTCATCTTGTCTAATTTTCAATTAGTAAAGATTTTTCATAATAAAAGTTTATATTAATCGGGAAAATGGGTCCTAGCCAGAAGCCAAAAATGATTTGGGAAGAAAAAGGGGTTAACCAGAGACTCCAGGCAGAAACTCCACCAAGTAGAGGCAGAAGCAGCCAAACCAGGGACTGCTGCACAGTAGGAGGGAGTGGAGGGGGAAGTAAGGGGTAAAATGGCAATCAGCTGGGCCCACCCTTTCCCCCAGCAGCCTTCTGAATCCAAAACTGTGCAGTGGAGAACCCCCCTACTCTGGCAGGCATTAGGTCTCAGGATCCAGGTGGTGTCCCCATGTGGACTGCAAGAGGAGCCAGCTAGAGTTTCAAACTGGCAGGGGTGGAAGAAGCCAAAGCAGAGACCTTTTAGATCTCTGGACATTCAAAGAACTTTCTACAGTTTGATGGTAGTTTCTCTGCCCTGTGCTGATTAGCTCTTTGCTCCGACCCTTCCATTCCCCTGACTCCTCCTTCACAGTCTCTTCACCTCATCTTCACTCCACACCTGCCCATTATCCTCTTCTCCCCTTCCCATTTCTTTCTATTTAGCTGATCCCCTCCTAAGGTAAACTTCACCCAAAATAAATAAATTTATTTAATTAAATTGTGGAACCAAGATGCTGTTTGCTGCTACCACATTGTTCACTCTGCTTGTATGTTCTACCCCTTTCCCGTCCTGTGTCTGCCTGCTATATTTAGATTGTAAGCTCTTAAGGCCAGGAACCATCTACTACTCTGTACAATGCCTACCACAGTGGGGTCCCACTCTTGAGTGGCCCTTAATTACTACGGCAGTAAACATGTTAAAATAAATAAAAACCTGAAGAATGACAAAATATTGTTTTTAATTATGTAGGGCATATTATGGGAACATAAACTTTTTTGGAGGGCCTTCTTCAACTTCAGTAAAAGCTTCTGCAAAACTGAAACAACTGGAGGATGAAAATGAAGATGCCATGTTCGTTTTTGTTTCTGATGTTTGGCTGGACCAAGTGGAAGTGTTAGAAAAGCTTCACACTATGTTTTCAGGTAGGTGCAGTGTTGTTTGCTTTTTTAGCTGACCCTTATGTTGAAGAATGTTTCAGCAGTTTGATTTGGCTTTATGACTTTAAATAGGTTCTTTTGCCAAAAAAGGAGTTGTGTTTTTTCATCAAGTTGTGATATGACAACTAATCTGTCACTGTTAAGCAGATGCTGAGAAAAGCGGGGGCAGCAGCGTAATAGTCACTAGCCAGATGCCACTGTCAGCATGAACACATGACTGGATAACCTTACATTCAGAGAGAGAGTTACGTGGGGCACATCTTACTGAGTGTAGAACCCTGCCAAATCAATACCCAGTTCTGATGAAAAGTCGATCTTTCTTTAAGTGGTTGCAGCTCTGATTCATGGCTTGTATTATTTTTCTTATTTGGACCCCTCTCTAACCGTTTTTAAAATTGATCTGCATTGTGTTTTTGCAAAAAGTTGTGAGCCCAGATAGTTCTCTCTATTTCCTTTAGTAACACTATTGTTTTGAGTTGTAGCCATGTTATGTGATAAGAATGTTTGCCTTGTTTCTTCCTTGGCCTTTTTTTTGTTTGTTTGTTTGTTTTTAAAGAAACCTTTTCCTTTATGGAATCTAATACTGCCTCTTGTGCCCTTGGTGGTTTTAGCAGTAAGAACATGCTATGATTTATTCTTAAAATATGCACTGTTTCTTCCCCCCCCCCCCCCCCCCCCCCCCCACACACACATATCATTACATTAGTAGTGTTGACAGGTCTTGTACAGCAAATGTCTGAGTGATCCATGAGTTGCCTCTTGGCGTTCCAAAAGTATTTTGGAACAAAATGTATTCTCTGCCTTGGATAGAATGGAAATGTTTGGAGGTGGAAAAATCAAAATCATTGGTGGGAAATTACTGTTAATTTATTGAAAATTGGAGACAAATTATCAAACTCTATCCTAGTATCAGACATTATGGAAACCAATTAAGTCACTTCTTGTCAACATTTGTCAAAATAATTAAACTGGTGTAAGACTGCATATGATAAAGTAATAAAGTGATCTTGATCAGTTAAGTATCCTAGGATGCTTGTAATAGATTTTTAGGATGCATGTAATAGATTTACTATTTCAAAAATTAGGTCAAATAAGAGTTTTATTTATAGATAAATAAATATGGCATACTTTTTAAAAACATACAGTAATATTTGGGAGAGATGTCAGAATAGAGACATTGGTTAGGAGTTAAATTTTTCTTGACATAAAATCTTTTGTTAGATGCTTCATTTATCAATTGAATTTTAAGCCAGTGGAACAAAACTTGAGCCTGGAATAGAATAATTTAAAAAATTGGGATGTAAATCAGAGATATATAAGAAAGCCTCAGTACTTGTTCTTGTTAATTTTTATTGGTAATTTGGTTTATTTTGGTTATTTTAATTTGTTGGATTACTTACTAGTATTTTGTGTTATCAGGTTGCTGTTTCTTTTTGTGATTTGTTGAATTTAAAATATTTGTCAGAGAGACTTAGACTGTTTAGAGAGGTATCTCTAATTAACAATCTAAAGAAGGAATAAGTACACTGTAGTATGTTGGAATTACCTTTTAGTGAAGAGAGAGAGGCATGTGTTCATACACTCAAACTTTGGAACATACACATATACACACATCTTACAGATACTGTAAGGGTATCTGTCCTTTTTACTATTGTAAAGGGAAAGTAGGCATTTTTAAAATTAGTGTATTTATTTTGAAAAAATCTGGTGTGATTTGATTGCTTTTGTGTGGAAATACTAACTATTGGCCTAATCTGCTCCTACTGAAGTCTGGAGCTGGAGCAGACCCTGTGGTGTTGTTGCTGCAGATAACAGAGGATTCCCTGTAAATGAGATGGTGCATCTCAATCCCATTCCCCTCTAAATAGTTATAAATAAATAAATAAGCAAGCTGTCTCCTAAATTCCTGCTTTAAAATAATTGCTTGGCTACGTTAACAGTGATAAAGCTGGAAGCACTGCCCCAGCTTCTGATCCTAATGAAACAGACTGGAGGGTGAACTGTTTATCAGTGAAGAATACTAAAGTACAAAGGAATACTGAGTGTAATGTCCATGTATCTTTCCCAGGTTACTCCTCTGTGCCTCCAACTTGCTTTTTCTTTTGTGGAAATTTTTCATCTGCACCATATGGAAAAAATCAAATTCAATCCCTAAAAGGTATGAAAGTCTTCGTAGTCTGATATTTATTGTACATTAAATGGGTAACAAATATTGATTAAAATATATACTTTTTCACTTGTATTACATTTTGAACGTTTTAGGAGAGACCATATTTTAGACATATTAAAACATGTCCAGACAGATAGTGTCATAAGAAATCCTTAAATGCATTTTTTTTCTGACTTCAGATTCCCTCAAGGCTCTTGCTGACATAATATGTGAATACCCCAGCATTCATAAAAGGTATGTATCAAAATGCTACATAATGGTAATGTTATGTTTATTATGTGAAAAAGTTAACAGAATAGTTGTGCTAATGACTTTTAAATACTTCATTAATTACTATGGGTCAGCTATGATTGTGTAGTTGTTCACAGTACCATGCCACAGTGTTGAAACAAGGTCATATTATTATTTTGGGAGGTGTGTAAGGTTTGGGTCCAGCCTGTGATAGCTCTGTAATGTGAGCTAGTTTGTTGAACAAAGGTTAGACCAATTCTCCAGCTCTGGAACTGTTTTCATGTATACTAGTTATACCCCCTGATCTTGCCAGAGTGATATTCAGGTGAACTTCTGTGCGTGCCTGGTGCCCGGTGGGGGGTCTGTCCATGCAAAGCTTGCTGCACGATCAGGGCCTAAGTTGGATTTTATAAATGCAAATGTAAGATCTTACACTGCTGGAAGCAACTGCAGGCCTTCAAGCTATGCAAGCCCCAGAAAGTTTCATCAGAAATATTGGCTTGATACAGACCCACTTCCTTTCCTCCTCTCCCCCAAACAGCTTTCCACAGCCATTATTTTAGGAGCAATGTAGTAGAAGGGGAGCTCCTGTAAATGATCTCCCTACACTTCATTGTTCCTGTTTCTCTGGTCTTTCAAAGCCTCCTTCCATGGCTGTGAGGCTGACGCTCCCCACAAAACCCTCTTTAAAACTCACCTTTGCTGTGATGCCTACAAAAAACTTGACAGTGGTTAGCCCATTGCTTTGCTGACACCATTGCCAATCATGCTGACCCATATTCTCGTTGTTTCCTTGTGCTCACTTATCTGTTCATCTGTTGTCTCGTCTTATACTTCGATGTAAGCTCTTTGAGCACGGATTCGTTTTGTTTTGTGTTTGTACAGCACCTAACACAATGGGGCCCTGGTCTGTGACTATGGTCATACAAATAAATAATACTACTACGTGGATTTGAGGGAAAGGCAGGGATAGCCAAGCTCATCCTCTCCATCTTCTGATGCTCTGAATTTGTAATAACAGCACTCAATTTACTGGAGCTGGTCCCCAAAGTGGGTACCCATAGAGTAACATTACTTAAGCGTCTGTGTAGTTTGATTCATAATATGTAGCTTAAATTTAGATAATTGCAATTATGCCTATATTAAACACAAGTTATGCATTAAATTGTTTATAGCAGTCGATTTGTGTTTGTTCCTGGTCCTGAAGATCCTGGTCCTGGTCCAATTTTGCCAAGGCGAGTTTGCTACATGTTTTTTCTAATTTTAAGAACTTTCTAGTACAATATTGCTAAAGAGCATACAAATCTTCTGCAATGTTACTCTTTGTTGTAGGCCACCACTAGCCGAAAACATCACTAGTGAATTCAGACAGCAGGTGCCATTTTCAGTTTTCACTACAAATCCTTGCAGGTAAATGTGTGACTTTTACAGTAACTAGAGAATGCCAAACGCTTATTGCTATTTTTCATATTGTTTTCATAAGTGACCAGGTTGTGTGTAGAAGTAACATTCTTAAAATGTGTGATAGCTACAATAAATATATTAGAGGGAAATTAGTTTTAAACATTAGCAGTAAAAGGTACATTTTACCTTGAAACCTTTTCTACTTATTTATTGAGGAATAAAGAAGTCTATGTATCCTTTAAAATTAGTATCTATACATAGTGTGCAATTATCTTGTATTCTTCCCTCACCTAAAAGTTCAGTAGCAGAAATATAAACAAAGACAGCTCAGATCCAATGTGTTTACTTTTCTATATTTGAAAGGAAGGGAGGTGTGATGTCAGGATTTGGAGAAAGTGGTTTTAATTGCAATTTATCTTTAATTTTTGTAGGTATAAACAATAGGGAAGAGATTGACATTGAAATATTTTTCCAGGCTTTCTTAACATGTATTACTTCATTCCAATGCCAGGAAAATTAAAATTTCATTCAGTATTTTCTATTCAGGGTTCAATACTGCACACAAGAAATCATCATCTTTCGTGAAGATTTAGTAAATAAAATGTGCAGAAATTGCGTCCGCTTTCCAAGCACCAACTTGGATATTCCTAACCATGTAAGTTAAGAGTATGCTGGAGCCTTTTATTCTATTCAATGTTAATTATCCCTCAGTGGGTTCAGCTCTGCGGCTACTGTCTCAAATTCCACAGCGTCACCTCTGTTAGTTTTAGAAGTAGAGTTCATAGGAACACATGAAACCATAGGCAAATAACAACAAGAGCATCTATCTTTTAGTAGTTTTATTAAAGTTACCAACAAAGCTGTAAATGTCACAACATATACAGTTCCTATGGATGCGTATAATGAACTAGTTATACCTACAGACATACTCGCATCCTCCTAGATGGCCCTCTCATGGATTGGACTATCAATACAAGAGTGGTCCTGCTGGAGTTTCCCATAGGAAGCCCAATTTCCCTGATCTGGGCACCCCTTTTATACTGTGAGTCTGTCTATACCAGGGGTTTTCAAACTGGGGGTCGGGACCCCTCAGGGGGTTGAGGTTATATGGGGGGTCATGAGCTGTCAGCCTGCAGCCCAAACCCTGCTTTGCATTCAGCATTTACAATGGTGTTAAATACATAAAAAAGTGTTTTTAATTTATAAGGGGGGTCGCACTTAGAGGCTTGATATGTGAAAGGGGTCACTAGTACAAAAGTTTGAGAACTACTGATCTATACCCACATTCTGCGTATGTCCATAAAAGTGTCAACCCTCTCTCTTTTATTGATTTGTGTCCCCTGGAAACACAAGGGACCCCAAATTCTATAGGCTGGGTAGGTTCTTGTCAACATTGACGTACCACCTTTGTCTGCGGTTAGGGCACTTGTTAAGAATTTGTTGTTTCAGCATTTTATTATTTAATTTTAATCTTCCCAGCTGTACTTTCGCAATGTTACTGATTAATCCCTCTTTCCCATCATCTCTTGGGTTATTTCTCAGTCATTGTCTTGCGCAATAATTTCTTGTCTCCAAAGCCTAAACTACCTAAGCTAAAGTCTTGCAGGCTTCGGCCTAAAGGTCTTGCATTTCAGCTTGTCTTACTCATGTCTAATACTTGGTTCCTCTAAATACTGATTAATCTTATACTTTTATCATCCTACAAATCAACTCTAATTAACATACAATGAATATATATCATATACTGATTATCACATCACATGATATATGAATACTAAAAATAATCATTGTCTACAATGCCCAACATTTCTTGTTAAGATCTCCTTGATTTACAGTGTTTTATACAAGATTTATGTACCTTTTAGTTCCGTATCACTTACCTCAGTATAACAAAACCTCATAATAGTCAGAATGTTTGATGACTGAGGACAGTATTGTAAAAAGAGTTCAGTGCGTATGTTACTACTTCAGAAGCAAGTTCTATAGTAAAATAACTGAAGATCTAACACAAACTGGCAGCATTCAGAGTTCTTTCAGTCCTTGTCTCTCTGGATCCCATTGCTGGGGTCCAGGCACCTATGTGCACAAATTTGGAACTTTCTAGCAACTGGTGTTCTGGGTGTGTATATTGCCAGTAATAGCCATTGTGCCAAGAAATTCTGACTTCTTAATGAAAGGTTTAGCACAATATATCCTGTTGTGCCTTGATATTCCAGGGGTCAGAATGGTGGCTGAGTTTATATAGTTTTGTTTGTGGGTACCCAAGGCTTGCACAACTTGGCACCTATTTGTCTCTGAGGTTTTCTTCCCTTACTGCATCACACCACAGTGGAGCCTTTTTGTGTCAAGAGCAACCCAGTCAAAAACAAAATTTACAAATCTTCATTTTGTGTGTGCACGCATGCCACAAATCTTTACTTTCTATATTAATGACAAAAATACCTTTCTCCCTCCTATTGTATGTGTCAGCAAGGATGCTTTCTGCATGACTCCACAGCATTTTCCCTCTGAGAGCTGCATTGCGTTGTTCCCATAGTGCCCTCCTCCTTTTCAGTCTGCGTCAGTAAAGCAATTTAATGGGCAGGGAAAACGTTGCCATCATATTGACTTTATTGTGTATTCAGGTCTTCATTAATATTAGTGGAACCACAGAGTCACATGTATGTAATGCTTCCAGTAACAGTGGTTGGTGGTTCTTCAAACACAGTATGATCCATGGAATAATTCTGATTTGACTATATTATATGTGTATATTAATCTTACTGTTCATTACTTGAGATTGTAACTGAGACCTCACACTTAGTTGTTATGGAGTTGTGGTGCAGAAGGATTAGGATTTCTAGTGAGACATAAGCAGAAATAGATGCTGTTTTCACAAACACATGTGCCTTTCTGCAAGTGTCACTGATTAATAAATAAGAGGAGAAATACATGAAAACTATAAGCATCTCTGAGTTGCTTTTAAGATGGAGAATTGGTAACTAATTATGGCAAACATGAATTTTGGTTGATTGAACATTTCATTTTGATTTTCTTTTATTTTTGTCTTGCAGTTTGTAAAGACTATATTATCACAAGGACATCTGACTCCACTTCCACTTTATGTCAGCCCTGTATTTTGGGCATATGATTACACCTTGAGAGTGTACCCTGTGCCAGATCTGATCGTCACTGCAGATAAATATGATCCTTTCACCGTTACTAATACTGACTGCCTTTGCATAAATCCTGTAAGATTTTCTTTATGCTTTGCCAAAATAAGGACACTACGTTGCCAATAAGCAGAGAATTGTATGATATCTTTAAAATTGAATTTATTCAATGAAATTCTTTTCAGTATTCTTAGTAGGCCAAATATAGCAGGGAAACTATTGTATGGTTAACAGACAAAAAGAAAGCAGTTACACTTTGTTCCTTGCACAATAACACTACAAATGCTGACACAAGTTTGGTGTATTTTTCATTATAGGGTTCTTTTCCAAGAAGTGGATTTTCATTCAAAGTGTTCTATCCCTCCAACAAAACAGTAGAAGACAGGTAATAGCTTCAGGACCTGATGTTATTAACAAATGATTAACATAACCACTTTCTGCTTGCTTTTTTCTCAGAATGAACAGGAATATTTAATGATCTAGACAAAAGAACATAATCTCTGGTTATCCCACAGGGGTCTACTTGTATCCATACATAGCGTTCTTGGGGACAGTGAAGTGAAGGTCAGATTTTGCCTTCTGAAACAAACATGCAGCTCCCATTGAAGCTAATGGGAGTGAAGTACACAAACCTCAGGGCAGGAACAGGCCATTTTCCACTAACATGAATTTGTATTTGCTTATTTATTTTTTAAATGCAACAATATCTTAACAGTAGCTGGACGCAAATCAAATGTTCCAATAACTAACACACAATTTTTGACTTGTACTTTATACATAAATACACCTCTACCTCGATATAACGCTGTCCTCGGGAGCCAAAAAAATCTTACTGCGTTATAGGTGAAACTGCGTTATATCGAACTTGCTTTGATCCCCCGGAGCACTCCTTTATATCCAAATTTGTGTTCTATCAGGTTGCGTTATATTGGGGTAGAGGTGTATATGTGTATTCAGGGTCCTGAATCCCTACAAAACAAACCATAAATTTACAAATTATAGTAAACATTTAGGTGATAAAATAGTACAATCAGTAAGTTTAACACACACAAAAAATACCTTAGACTTTTCAGTACCTCAAGCCCAATGGTGATGCTGAAAGTAAGTAATTAACTTATGGAGGTTAGGGTTGCCAACTTTCTAATTTTTGAAAACCAGACACTACTGCAGGAGTGCCGGAACCTCCCCCTGTCCTGCCTCTTCTCCCATGCCCAACCCCCTGCTCTCCCCCCTCATCATCCCTCAATCCTCTGCCTCCCCCCCTACGCTCCCCCTCCCCGCCCCCCCCAGCTGGGCTCTCTCTGCTCCTGCGCTGGCAGAGAACTACAGCCCCTGACGGGGAGCCTGCCTGCCCACGAGATGCAGGTAGGAGTCAACCCTGGTTGAGCAGGGGCTGGCACAGGTTGATGACTGGGTGCTCCTCTCTCTCTGTCTCTTCTCCTCCCCCACCCCCCCCATAACTGGACTTTTGGTGTCCAATCAAGACACTACATGTCCCCTTTCAACTGGATTTTCTGGTAAAAAAACGGACATCTGGCAATCTCAGTGGAGGTGGTGCTGTATTGTGCCTCGATCTAGTCAACAAGCGGTTGTGGGTTAGTTTTAGATTTCCAGTATTTTACACCTGTAAACTTCATCTGGTCCAGAAAGTGATTGGAAAAAAGGCCAGTCAGAATGTACTGGAAAGAGAAAGCTTCGTATAGTAGGTTTACTGTTGTGATGAGATCTGATTCATTTTGAATCAATTACAATAGAAGCTTAGGAGAAATGTGAAAAATATTTCTTGTATTAGATAGAGCTCGGTGATTCAGTTAATAAGTTTGTCTAGATTTTTTTTTTTTTAAATGGCTGGTATAAACCCTGAAAAATAAGGGAGTCTATAATAGACGTGTTCAGACAGCTTTGACCAGAAAATACCCCACTAAAAGGCAGTAAATCTGTTCAAATATTTGAGACTTTCAGATATGAAAGAGCATAATGGTAGTAAGTGAATTAGTTTCAAGAAAACAATGATGCATGTTATTAAAAACAATATTTAATTTTTATATTTTCAGCAAACTTCAAGATCTCTGAATTTCTGAGACTGCATGAAGAAGTCAAATATTCTGTTCCAACATACTGCAGAACTAATTTTAGATTGTTTCAGATGGTTATGGATTTATTTTATTGTGTGTTAGATTATTCATATTTAAATGTCAATGCAAAAGACTGATAAATTTTGTAAATAAATTTTACAGGGAAAAAAAAGTCAGTGTTAGTATATTATGAATCATTCATTCTTCTAAGAAACTATGTGTTTGAGTAACCTGCAAGATCGAAAACTAGAAGTGCGGATGCAATTAAAACAGATACTCAAACTGGATATATTTTATATTTAAACATTAAGTACGTATTCAAAATTGTGTGCCTCTTCCGAGAATTTTGTTTTTTAACCTTGTGCTAGTCTTTTTTTAAGTCAGGATCTACTTCTGACACAGATATAGAAGACCTCTTTCTTGAGCAGTTTTGTATGATTTATTCTACACTTGATTTGACAGTTTAAAAATAAGTATGTGCCTTAAATATTTGCTTAGTCTCCTTTGAAACCAGCATAGAGTAGCCTGCACCTTGTCTTGGGTATATTGCCCTCTTTGATGAAATCCAGTGAAATACCAGTGAGGGGAAAAAAGTACTGGCAATCAAAGGCTTCCTTTGGCATACACAGAAAGATTTGAGCTTGGCTGCTAAAGAGTGTGACATAAAACGTTTGCACCTGATCCAATAGACACCTTGGAAACAAGCAGGAACATTAAAGTATCTAACTGCTTGACCTTGTTTTGTTAGGTACCAATGACATAAGGAAAGGTAGGAAACAGGTTCTGGAGGCCAAATTTAGTAACATTCTCTGAAATGCTTCCAGTCCCACACGCAGGGCTAGTTAGACAGGCAGAGGCTCAATGCGTGAATGAGACGACGGTGTTGGGAAGAGGGATTTCGGTTTATTAGAAACTGGGGAACCTTTTGGGAAAGGAGGAGCCTGTACAGGAAGGACCTAAACCAAAGCAGAACCAGATTGCTGGCATGCAGAATTAAAAAGGTCATAGAGGACTTTTTAAACTAAGAACTAGGGGAAAGCCAACAATTGTGGAAGAGCACACGGTTTGGACAGAGACATCCCTTAGAGCAGTGGTTCTTAACCTTTCTAGACTACCATACCCCTTTCAAGAGTGTGATTTGTCTGTGTACCCCAAGTTTCACTTCACTTAAACTACTTGCTTACAAAAATCAGACATAAAAATGCAAGTGTCAAAGCACAATATTACTCAAAAATGGCTGACTTTCATTTTTACCATATAATTATACAATATTTATATTCCAGTCGATTTTATTTACATTTCAGTGTGATACTTAAGCCTGTTTTTCCCTTATGAGTCTTGTCCGAAGCCAAAGCCCCACCAACCGGGGCTGAACCATGTAACTTAGCTTTGTGGCACCCCCTATGGTGCGGCAGGCAACTGCCCTGCTTGCCATCCCCTAATGCCGGCCTTGCAACTCCCCCAAACCCATCCTGTGACCCCCTGGGGGCTGCAACCCCCTATGTTGAGAAACACTCATCTAGATGAGTTGAGTACCCCCTGAAAGACCTCTGAGTACCCCCAGAGGTACACATATCCCTGGTTGAGAACCACTGTCTTAGAGTAATAAATCCTCCCTATATCCTAGTAAAGAGGAGAGGCAGAAACAGTCAAACGAAAGAGTCCCATTCAATTACATCACATGAATGCAGACAACTAAATACTGACACATTTTATATGTGCTTGTATACAAATGCTAGAAGTCTAAATGCTGAGATGGCTGAACTTAAGTGTTTGGTATTAAAGGAGGATGTTCATACAACAGGCATCACAGAAACTCAGTGGAACATGCTTATACAGGGTACAAAAGACAAATGATAGAGTAGGTTGCGTTGGTGGGTAAGTGGCACAGTATGTGAAAGAAGGCATAGTCACATATAGTAAAAATCTTAGATGAATCAAACAGTACAATAGAATCTCTATGGACAGAAGTTCCCTGCTTGAATAGTCAGAGTATAGTAGTAGGAATACCACATGACCAGGATGGTGACAGTGACTGTGAAATGCTCAGGGAGAGTAGAGGCTACAAAAACATACCTCGGGATGGGATGCAGTGATAAAATATGTGGACACCATTAAGGACTGCTTCTTGGAGCAGCTAATCCTGGAACCCGCAATGAGAGAGGCAATTCTTGATTTAGTCCTAAGTGGAGCACAGGATCTGGCCCAAGAGGTGAATATAGCTGAATCACTCAGTAATAGCAACTATAATGTAATTAAATTTAACATCCTTGGGGGGGGGGGGGGGGGAGAGGAGGAATACCAAAGAAAGCCACCACAATAGCATTTAGCTTCAAAAAGGCGAATTACCAAAAAATGAGAGCTGGTTAAATGGAAATTAAAAGAAATAGTCACAAGAGTGACGTGTTAAATAGTTTCCATGAAACTTGCAGGCAACACCAAAACAGAGGCTTGGGGCAGGACTACACTACTGCTTAAGCTGATCTAACTAATGTTGCCTAGGAAAAGACACCCCCTCCCGTGCAATGCAAGTTACAGCAACCCAAGTGCTGTCCACACTGGTACTATGTCGGCGGAAGACACTCTCCCACCGACACAGCTTCTGCCTCTCACGGAGGTGAAGTAATTATGCTGATGGAAGAGTGCTCTCCTGCTGGCATAGACAGTCTTCACCAGACCCAGTGCAGCTGCACCAATGTAGCGTTTCTAGTGTAGAATTGCCCTCGGACTGAATGTATACCTCAAATTAAAAAAACCAAACAAATCAGTAAGAGGGCCAAAAAAATGCCATAGCTAGACCACATAAAGAGGCAGACAGAGACAAAAATGCATCCTTTAAAAATTGGAAGTCAAATCCTACTGAGGAGAATAGAAAGGAGCCCAAACTCTGGCAAGTCAAGTGTAAAGGTAATATGATGGAGGCCAAAAAAGAATTTGAAGCGAGCAAAAAAATTGTAAGTACATGAGAAGCAGGAAGCCTGCCCATCAGTGGGGCACCTGGATGATCAAGGTGCCAAAGAAGCACTCAACCAAGACAAGGCTGTTGCCAAGAAGCTAAATGAATTATTTGCACTGGTCTTTACTGCAGAGGATGTGAGGGAGATTCCCACACATGAACTTTTTTTTTTTTTAAGGTTACAAATCTGAGGACATGTCCCGGATTGAGGAGATTTTGGAACAAATGGATAATTTAAACAGTAATAAGTAACCAGGACCAGATGGTATTCACCTGAGTTCTGAAGGAACTCAAATATGAAACTGCAGAACTACTAACGGTCTGTAACTGTTTGTTTAAATCCACCTCAGTACCAGATGACTAGAGGATAGCTAATGTCACGTGACACCGTTTTTAAGAAAAAGCTCCAGAGGCGATCTTGGCAATTACAGGCTGGTACGCCTACCTGCTGTACCAGGCAAAGTGGTTCACACAATCGTAAAGAACAGAAGTATCAGACCCAAAGATGGATACGATATGTTGGGGAAGGATCAACATGGCTTTTGTAAAGGGAACTCATGCCTCACCAATCTATTAGAATTCTTTGAGAGTGTCAACAACCATGTGGACAAGAGTGAAGCAGTTGATATAGGGTGCTTGGACCTTCAGAAAGCATTTGACAAAGTTCCACACCAAAGGCTCTTAAGCAAAGTAAGCAGTCATGGGATAAGAGGGAAGGTTCTCTCTTGGATCAATAACTGGCTGAAAGATAGGAAGCGAAGGATAGGAATGGTCAGTTTTCATAATGGAATGTGGTAAACAATGGGATCCCTCAAATCTGTACTGGGACCTGTTAAGTTAAACATATTAATAAATTATCTGGACAAAGAGGTAAACAGTAAGGTGGCAAGTCTGCAGTTGATAAAAAATTACTCAAGATACTCAAGTCCAAAGCTAACTAAAAAGTTACATAGCGATCTCATACAACTGAGTGGCTGGGCGGCCAAAAGACATGAAATTCAATGTTGATACATGGAAAGTAATACACATTGAAAAACATCCTAACTATACATACAAAATGATAGGTTCTAAATGAGCTGTTACCACTCAAGGAAGGGATCTTGGAGTCATTGTGGCTAGTTCTCTGAAAACATCCACTCAATGTGGAGCAGCAGTCAAAAAAAAAAAAAAAAAAAAAAAAAAAAACTAGCACAATGTTAGGAACCATTAGGAAAGGGATAGATAGCAAATATCATAATTGCACTATATAAATCCAAGATCCACCCACATCTTGATTACGACATGCAGTTCTGGTCTACCTCTCCCAAAAAGATATCAGAATTGGAAAAGATACAGAGAAAGGCAAAGAAAATGATTTAGGGGTATGGAACAGCTTCCACAGGAGGAGAGATTAAAAAGCATAGGACTGTTCAGTTTAGAGAAGATAAGAGATATAACAGAAGTCTATAAAATGATGAATGATGTTGAGAAAGTAAATAGGGAAGTATTCTATATCTCTTTACAGAACACAAGAACCAGGGTCTAATGAAATTAGGCTGCAAGTTTAAAACAAACATAAGGAATACATGCAATGCATAATCAACCTGTGGAACTTGTTGCCGTGGAATGTTGTGAAAGCCAGAAGTATAACTGGGTTTAAAAAAGACTTGGATTAAGGATAGGTCCATCAATGACTATTAGCCAAGATAGTCAAAGGTAGCAGTCCTATACTCTGGGTGTCCCTAAATGTGTGACAGCTGTACACTGGGACTGGATAACAGAGGGTTGATCACTCAATAAATTGCCCTATTCTGAATCATTTGGCTCTGGCCACTGGCAGAAGACAGGATACTGGGTTAGATGGATCATTGATCTGGCCCAGTATAACCCTTCTTATGTTGCTCAACATATAAAAAAGAAATTAACCCTATAATTATTAAAGCTAGATCCAAGTTTAAAGTTGGAGGCTAAAAATAAAAAAAGTTATAAATAACTTAAATGAAGTAACAAGGTTGTTTCCAGTAGAAAGCTGGGCAGTAATCAATATGCTTAATGTGCTGTGGATACCTGAAGTTTGTGCATCATGAGACAAACCTTCCATGTCTGAGAGGTGCTTCTTTCTAAGTCTCAGTCACTTTAACAAGCTATTTTCACTCAAAATTTCCCTTCCAATGGGAAACAGCTTTTTAAAAAAATCATTTGAAGAAATGTTTCTTAAAAAAGGCTAGACTTTTCTCCTCCTCTTTGTGTAAACCTGAATAGCTCTTACCCACAGTGGTTTTTAATCTTGTTACTTATTTAACCATATTATTTTAAAGAGCCTCAGTGGGAGACTTCACACCTTAACTGAAAGCTTTGACCTTTAAAAAAAAAAATAGAAGTTTAAAGAGACTCTGAAGGTTAACATGACACAGGGGCTTTAAGCTAGATGTCTCTGCGGGAGCTGGGGGAGAATGTATTGCTACCTTCAAAAATTCTTTGCTATCCTGGGAGAGATTTCCAGCTGGTGGTAAGACGACCGCTACAGGCTGGGAACCAACTGGCTAAGCAGCAGTTCTGCAGAAAAGAACCCAGGGGATTAAGAAGCTGGATGAGTCAGCAGTGTGCCCTTGTTGCCAAGAAGGCTAATGGCATATTGGGCTGCATTAGTAGGAGCATTGCCAGCAGATCGAGGGAAGTGATTATTCCCCTCTATTTGGCATGGGGAGGCCACACCTGAAGTATTGCGCCCTGTTTTGGGGCCCCCACTACAGAAAGGATGTGGACAAATTGGAGAAAGTCCAGTGGAGGGCAATGAAAATGATCGGGGCTGGGGCACATGATTTATGAGGGGAGGCTGAGGAGCTGGGCTTGTTTAGTCTGCAGAAGAGAAGAGTGAGGGGGGATTTGATAGCAGCCTTCAACTATCTGAAGGGGGGTTCCAAAGAGGATGGAGCTCAGCTGTTCTCAGTGGTGGCAGATGACAGAACAAGGAGTAATGGTCTCAAGTTGCAGTGGGAGAGGTTTAGGTTGGATCTTAGGAAACACTATTTCACTAGGAGGGTGGTGAAGCACTGGAATGGGTTCCCTAGGGAGATGGTGGAATCTCCATCCTTAGAAGTTTTTAAGGCCCGGCTTGACAAAGCCCTGGCTGGGATGATTTAGTTGGGGATTTGTCCTGCTTTGAGCAGGGGGTTGGACTAGATACCTCCTGAGGTCCCTTCCAACCCTGATATTCTATGAACTCATTCAGGAGGTCTTTAAGTGATACAACCAGGGCCCCAGCTGCTCTTGGATAGGAAGGGGAGGGCCACACCGGTCAGCCAATGAATGAGTCCTGCAGCCGCACTGAGGGGGCAGCAAGATAAAGTTAGGAGGCATCTTCCCCCCTAACCAATGCCCTGGCTGCACCTCTGCCTGGCGGGGGGAAGGTGGCCTGTGCCAGCCTGCTGAGGGGGGCGAGGGAAATCAGGGCGCCCCGCGGTCTCAGGGTGGACTAGAACCCAGGCACCTGCCTGGCGCCAGGGCGCCCCCTAGAGGCGGGAGCAGGCAGAGCGGAGGGGCCGCCATTTTGTTTGGCGCTGTTTCCACGGAGACCAACCAGCGCGGGTCCGGCACACACCGGCCGGGGTGAGCGGGCAGCGGCGGTAGCGATGGCGGCCGCGGGGCGCTCCGGCCTGGAGGAGCTGCAGCTCACGGCCGAGGAGGTGGAGCGGCTGAAGGGCGCCTTCCGCGACGAGCGGTTCCGGGCGCTGCTGGCGGAGTACGCGGCGGAGCTGGCCGACCCGGAGCAGCGGCGGCGGTACGAGGAGGAGGTGACCGCGCTGGAGCGGGAGCGCGGGGTGGAGGTGCGCTTCGTGCACCCGGCGCCGGGCTACGTGCTGCGGACCAGCCAGGGGGGCGCCCAGCGCTGCTACCTCAACGTCTGCAGCAACCCGCTGCTGGGCCGGCCCCAGGCCCGCGCCGAGCCCCGCGGCCACCGCTGGGCCCTGCCCTACAGCCTGGCCCCCGGCCGCGAGGAGCTGGGCCGCGCCGGCCGCCGGCGCCTGCTCTACGACGTGGTCTTCCACCCGGAGACGCTGCGCCTGGCCGCCCGCAGCGCCCGCTTCAGGCGCATGGTGAGCGACACGGCGCTGGAGGCGGTGCAGAGCCGCTTCGGGGTGCGGCTGGACCGGGCCAACGCCGTCCCGCTGCGGGGCACCGCCTACAAGGGGGTCCCGCAGGCCTCCGTCATCCGCACCCCGCTGCCCGGGGGCGCCCCGCCGCGGGCCGAGGAGCCCGACTCCCCGCTGCCCCGCTTCCCGTCCCCCTACTCCTACCCCGGGAGCAGCGCCCAGCACCAGCCGGCGCCCGGCCCCCCGGCGGGGGAAGGGGCTCGGCCCCCGGCCCCCACCACGCCCCGCTGGAGCCTGCGGCACCGCTCGTACGTGGAGCTGCAGGACTACCGCTGCTGCCGGGACTCGGCGCCCAGCCCGGTGCCCCGGGAGCTGGTGGTGACCATCGAGCTGCCGCTGCTGAGCTCCGCCGGCCAGGCCGCCTTGGAGATCCGGGGGCGGGAGCTGCGCCTGGACTCGCAGCGCCCCGCCTACCGCCTCCGCCTCCGCCTGCCCTACGCGGTGGATGAGACCCGCGGCCAGGCCACCTTCAACAAGGCCAAGCGGCAGCTGCTGGTCACGCTGCCCGTCCTGCCCCCGCCCGGCCCGAGCCTGGCGGCCCCTGCTGAGCCCAGCGGAGTGAGCCCAGAGGAGCCCGAAGTCGGCCCGCCTTCCTCAGGAGGCCTTGGTACGGGCCGGGAGCAGCGGGAAGAGGCTGGCCCTGCAGCCGGGGGGGAGGAGGAGGAGCTCGGGCTGCCTCCAACTGAGCAAGCGTGTGCGCCAGGCGGTAGCGGCCGGGCCCCCAGCAGCCTGACTCCTCCCGTGAGCGCGGTGTGCCCCGGCAGCATGGATCTTACCTCGTGCACCACCAGCAGCAGCGAGGTGTTACTGGCACCCAGTAACGGCACAGAGCTTCCCACCTGTCCCAGCACCAGCCTGCGCCCTGCCGTGCCCACCGAGTGCCTTAGCTGCAGCGGCTACCCACACCTTCCTGCGGCCCCCAGCAGCTTGGCCGCTCCGGTTTGTCCCCCCTTCCAGTGCACCCAAGACGAAGAATCTCTGACCCTGCTCTTGCAGGTGCCAAACATCCAGCCAGAGAGTTTGAAGGGGGAAGTCGGCACAAATCACTATAGACTCGGTTTCTGTTCCAAGGATGCTGCTTCCTACTTCTTCCTCTTACAGTTTCCTCTTGAAAACAAGCTGACCCCCCCAGAGACTGGTATTAATGTCTCCCCCAACAACGCTGTAATAGGACTAGCCAAATCTCCTGAGAGTGCTGGACTTTGGGGGAAGATGTACTTTGGCTTAAACAGCAAGGCTCTGCAGGTAATTACTTTTAAAATGACACATCCAATATATAATGCTTCTGAAATAATCTTAAATTTAGATGTGCTTTGTGGAAGGTCATAACTTGATCTAGTTTTTAAAAAAGATGATTGGCTCAGGGGATAGTTAATGGACTATAAAGCTTTTCACTTCTAGGCCACTAGTTCAGGTTTAAACCAGGTGGGTAGTGCTTCCAAGTCCATTACCATCTGACAGCTGTTCAGTGGCCTATGTAAAATGAACCACTACATTTGATGGCCCTATTCTGATTCATGGTGGGCAGATGTCCACATGGCTTGAATGGGGTGGAGTGAAAACTACTCTTGTTCTCAGAGGTGGTCCCTCTAACTAACTAAGACCTTGTCTACACTGGGGGGGGGGTCGATCTAAGGGAATGTCTACACTACGAAATTAGGTTGAATTTATAGAAGCCGGTTTATAGACATCGGTTTTATACAGTCGATTGTGTGTGTCCCCACATAAAATGCTCTAAGTGCATTAAGTCGGCGGACCGCGTCCACAGTACCGAGGCTAGCGTCGACTTCCGGAGCGTTGCACTGTGGGTAGCTATCCCACAGTTCCCGCAGTCTCCGCCGCCCATTGGAATTCTGGGTTGAGATCCCAATGCCTGATGATGCAAAAATAGTGTTGCGGGGGGTCTGGGTACATGTCGTCAGGCCCCTCCCCCTCCGTCAGAGCAACGGCAGACAATCGATTCACGCCTTTTTACCTGGGTTACGTGTGCAGACAACATACCACGGCAAGCATGGAGCCCGCTCAGCTCAGCTCACCATCACCATATGTCATCTGGGTGCCGGCAGACGTGGTACTGCATTTCTACATAGCAGCAGCTAATTGCCTTTTGGCAGTAGACGGTGCAGTATGACTGGTAGCCTTCATCGGCTGTCTGGGTGCTGGCAGATGTGGGGCTGCATTGCTATACAGCAGCAGCTCCTTGCCTTTTGGCAGTAGATGGTGTATTACGACTGGTATCCATCATTGTCGTATTCCTCAGTGAGTTCGATCAGAGGCACCTGGGCAGACATGTTTTGTCTCCTGGAGACTCAGTCCTGCTGGCAGTCCTATTGAACCTTCTTGACGATTATGGTTAGCAGTCGTAGTACAGCATCTTCTGCCAAGCACCCAGAAGATGCCGATGGCTATCAGTCATGCTGCACTGTCTGCTGCCAGCTTAAGATGTAAAAAATAGATGCACCAGATTTGTTCTGTATTCATTTGCTTCCCCCTCCCTCCGTGAAATCAACGGCCTGCTAAACCCAGGGTTTTGAGTTCAATCTTTTGGGGAGCCATTCTGTGTGACAGTTGTTTGTGTTTCTCCCTGATGCACAGCCACCTTTGTTGATTTTAATTCCCTGTATCTGTAAGCCATGTCGTCACTCGCCCCTCCCTCCCTCCGTCAGACAATAGTTTCGCGCCTTTTTTCAGCCCAGACCCCATAGCACTGGGATCATGGAGCCCGCTCAGATCACCGTGGCAATTATGAGCACTATGAACACCATGTGCATTGTCCTAGAGTATATGCAGAGCCAGAACATGCCAAAGCAAAACCAGGCGAGGAGGCGATTGCAGCGTGGTGACGAGAGTGATGAGGAAATTGACATGGACATAGACCTCTCACAAAGTACAGGCCCCAGCAATGTGCAAATCATGGTGTTACTGGGGCAGGTTCATGGTGTGGAACGCCGATTTTGGGCCCGGGAAACAAGCACAGACTGGTGGGACCGCATCGTGTTGGAGGTGTGGGACGATTCCCAGTGGCTGCGAAACTTTCGCATGCGTAAGGGCACTTTCATGGAACTTTGTGACTTGCTTTCCCCTGCCCTGAAGCGCCAGAATACCAGGATGAGAGCAGCCCTCACAGTTGAGAAGCGAGTGGCGATAGCCCTGTGGAAGCTTGCAACGCCAGACAGCTACCGGTCAGTCAGGAATCAATTTGGAGTGGGCAAATCTACTGTGGGGGCTGCTGTGATCCAAGTAGCCAACGCAATCAAAGATTTGCTGATACCAAGGGTAGTGACTCTGGGAAACGTGCAGGTCATAGTGGATGGCTTTGCTGCAATGGGATTCCCAAACTGTGGTGGGGCGATAGACAGAACCCATATCCCTATCTTGTCACCGGAGCACAAAGCCACCGAGTACATAAACCGCAAGGGGTACTTTTTCAATGTTGCTGCAAGCCCTGGTGGATCACAAGGGACGTTTCACTAACATCAACGTGGGATGGCCAGGAAAGGTACATGATGCTCGCGTCTTCAGGAACTCTGGTCTGTTTCAAAAGCTGGAGGAAGGGACTTCCTTTCCGGACCAGAAAATAACCGTTGGGGATGTTGAAATGCCTATCGTTATCCTTGGGGACCCAGCCTACCCCTTAATGACATGGCTCATGAAGCCGTACACAGGCAGCCTGGACAGTAGTCAGGACCTGTTCAACTATAGGCTGAGCAAGTGCCGAATGGTGGTGGAATGTGCATTTGGATGTTTAAAAGCGCGCTGGCGCAATTTACTGACTCGGATAGACCTCAGCGAAGCCAATATTTCAATTGTTATTGCTGCTTGCTGTGCGCTCCACAATATCTGTGAGAGTAAGGGGGAAACATTTATGGCGGGGTGGGAGGTTGAGGCAAATCACCTGGCCGCTGATTACGCGCAGCCAGACACCAGGGCGGTTAGAAGAATACAGCAGGGCACGGTGCGCATCAGAGAAGCTTTGAAAACGAGTTTTGTGACTGGCCAGGCTACGGTGTGAAACTTCTGTTTGTTTCTCCTTGATGAACCCTCCGCGGGCCCCTCCCGGTTCACTCTACTTCCCTGTAAACTAACCACCCCACCCTCCCCTCCCCCCTTCGAGCACCGCTTGCAGAGGCAATAAAGTCATTGTTACTTCACATTCATGCATTCTTTATTAATTCATCACGCAATTAGGGGGATAACTGCCAAGGTAGCCCTGGAGGGGTGGGGGAGCAGGGAAGGAAAAGGACACACTGCAGTTTAAAACTTTAAAACTTTAACACTTATTGAAGGCCAGCCTTCTGATGCTCGGGCAATCATCTGGGGTGGAGTGACTGGGTGGTCAGAGGCCCCCGCACCGTGTTCTTGGGCGTCTGGGTGAGGAGGCTATGGAACTTGGGGAGGAGGGCTGTTGGTTACACAGGGGCTGTAGCGGCGGTCTCTGCTCCTGCTGCCTTTCCTGTAGCTTAACCGTACGCTGAAGCATATCAATTTGATGCTCCAGCAGCCAGAGCATCGACTCTTGCCTTCTGTCAGCAAGCTGACTCCACTTATCTTCTTCAGCCCACCATTTGCTCTCTTCAGCCTGCGATTCAGCCTGCCACCTCTCCTCTCGTTCATATTGTGCTTTTTTGCACTCTGACATTGACTGCCTCCACGCATTCTGCTGTGCTCTGTCAGTGTGGGAGGACATCTGGAGCTCCGAGAACATATCATCGCGAGTCTGCCGTTTTCTCCTTCTAATCTTCACTAGCCTCTGTGAAGAAGAAACATTTGCAGCTGGTGGAGGAGAAGGGAGAGGTGGTTAAAAAAGACACATTTTAGAGAACAATGGGTACACTCTCTTTCACATTAAATTTTGCTATTCACATTACACAGCACATGTACTTTCGTTACAAGGTTGCATTTTTCCTCTTATATTGAGGGCCTGCGGGTTTGGTGTGAGAGATCAGTCATGCAGTGCCAGGCAACAGATTTCGGCTTGCAGGCAGCCATGGTAAGCCACAGTCTTTTGGCTTTTTTAACCTTCTTAACATGTGGGAATGGTTTCAAACAGTAGCGCCCTCATTTCCCATACCAAACACTCGTTGGGTTGGCCATTTAAAATGGTTTGCAATGTAAAAGGAGGGGCTGCGGTTTCCGGGTTAACATGCAGCACAAACCCAACTACCCCACACACACACACAATTCTTTGGGATGATCACTTCACCTCTCCCCCTACTGCGTGGCTAACAGCGGGGAACATTTCTGTTCAGCCGAGCAGGAACGGGCACCTCTGAATGTCCCATTAATAAAATCACCCCATCTCAACCAGGTGACCATGAATGATATCACTCTCCTGAGGATAACAAAGAGAGATAAGGAATGGATGTTGTCTGCATGCCAGCAAACACCGGGACCATACGCTGTCATGCTTTGTTATGCAATGATTCCAGACTACGTGCTACTGGCCTGGCGTGGTAAAGTGTCCTACCATGGCGGACGGGATAAGGCAGCCCTCCCCAGAAACCTTTTGCAAAGGCTTTGGGAGTACATGAAGGAGAGCTTTCTGGAGATGTCCCTGGAGGATTTCCACTCCATCCCCATACACGTTAACAGACTTTTCCAGTAGCTGTACTGGCCGCGATTGCCAAATTAATCATTAAACACGCTTGCTTTTAAACCATGTGTAATATTTACAAACCTACATTCACCAGAGGTCCCTTGTGTGCCCTCAGGGTCTGGGAGCACGCCTTGGGTGAGTTCGGGGGTTACTGGTTCCAGATCCAGGGTGATAAACATATCCTGGCTGTTGGGGAAACCGGTTTCTCCGCTTCCTTGCTGTGAGCTATCTTCATTGTCTTCATCATCATCTTCCTCGTACCCCGAACCCGCTTCCCTGTTGCGTGATTCTCCATTGATGGAGTCAAAGCACACGGTTGGAGTAGTGGTGGCTGCACCCCCTAGCATGGCATGCAGCTCTGCGTAGAAGCAGCATGTTTGCAGCTCTGCCCTGGACCTTCCGTTTGCCTCTCTGGCTTTGTGGTAGGCTTGCCTTAGCTCCTTAATTTTCACGCGGCACTGCTGTGTGTCCCTGTTATGGCTTCTGTCCTTCATGGCCTTTGAGACTTTTTCTAATATTTTGCCATTTC
Source organism: Trachemys scripta elegans (assembly GCF_013100865.1). NCBI lineage: Eukaryota > Metazoa > Chordata > Testudines > Emydidae > Trachemys > Trachemys scripta. Next base: position 6,443,480 of record NC_048301.1, on the reverse strand, counting down.
GTTTACTGCTACGGAGTTCAGCTAGCACTGATTCATCTCCCCATATGGCGAGCAGATCCTGTACCTCCCGTTCGGTCCATGCTGGAGCTCTTTTGCGATCCTGGGACTCCATCATGGTTACCTGTGCTGATGAACTCTGCGTGGTCACCTGTGCTCTCCACACTCGGCAAACAGAAAATGAAATTCAAAAGTTCGCGGGGATTTTCCTGTCTACCTGGTCAGTGCATCTGAGTTGAGAGCGCTGTCCAGAGTGATCACAATGAAGCACTGTGGGATAGCTCCCGGAGGCCAATAACGTCAAATTCCGTCCACACTACCCCAAATCCGACCCGCAAAGGCCGATTTTTAGCGCTAATCCCCTCGTCGGAGGTGGAGTAAAGTAACCGGTTTAAAGGGCCCTTTAACGACTCTTAAAGGGCCTTTTTTTCGACTTGTGTGGATGTGTCCAGGCTTAATTTGATTTAATGCTGCTAAATTCGACCTAAACTCGTAGTGTAGACCAGGCCTAAGTTACGTGACTTCAGCTATGTGAATAATGTAGCTGAAGTTGATGTACTTAGATCTACTTATCATGGTGTTGTCTTCACTGTGGTAAGTCGACTGCTGACGCTTCCCCATCGACTCTGCCTGCGCCTCTCGCTCCAGTGAAGTACCGGAGTGAACTGGAGATTGCTCAGCGGTCAATTTATCATGTCTTCATTAGACGCGATAAATCGACCCCTGATGGATCGATTGCTCTGGAGGTAAGTGTAGACATGCCCAAAGGGTGAATCTTTTGACCGGTGGACCTGAAAAAGCGAAGAGAAGTTTGCAGCAGAGACGCCACAACTAGGAACAGAAAACTGAGCTAGAGAAGCGAGATCTGGGAAAGGCAACCCGGAATGCCTAAAGGCACCTTCCAAAATCCAAGGAATGCTCAAAGTGAGGTGGACTCAGAGAGAGAGAGAGAGCTGCATACACATTTAGGATTTTTCAATAGCTCTGCATATCCCTAGTGTTGAGTAAAGTGAAGGTGGGTAGGCAGAACTGTGTGAGGGAAGCCTGGTCTAACATACCTGTTTTGTGGTTAAATAATTGGCTTTAATCTCTAGGGCTGTCAAGCTATCATCTTCCACAAGCACTAAATTCACATGAAAAGTAATGTATATATGTGCACACACATACAATTATTTTGAAATGAAAGTGTGTGAATACAGTATACACCAGTGGCTCTCAGAGGTCTTCCAGGGGGTACATCAACTCGTCTAGATATTTGCCTAGTTTTACAACAGGCTACATAAAAAGCCCTAGTGAAGTCAGTACAAACTAAAATTTCATACAGACAATATACTTCTTTATACTGTCCTATATGCTATACACTGAAATGTAAGTACAATATTTATATTCAAATTGATTTATTTTATAATTGTATAGTAAAAATAAGAAAGTAAGCAATTTTTCAGTAATAGGGTACCGTGACACTTTTCTATTTTTATGTCTGATTTTGTAAGCAAGTAGTTTTTAAGTGAGGTGAAACGTGGGGGTACTTAAGACAAATCAGATTCCTCAAAGGGGTACAGTAGTCTGGAAAGGTTGAGTCTCACTGATATACACAACCAATTACAAGATAGCTATATACTACTATAACTATTGAAAGAAAACTGCTAAAACAAGCAGATTAACATAAAAAGCAGCTTTAAATTTTAAAAAGCCATTGATTGCCATCTTGAATTAGAGCTCCTGTAATGTCATGTGAGCAATCTAGATGTGATTCCTCACTTAATTTTTTCCTTATTCCCTGGGCCATGAACATTCCACATGACTTTTTCTCAGTAGTCATCTAGAAATGTCTATCTCCAACATATGAAATACTCAAAACTGTTTTTCTTCAATAGTGAAGAGCATTCACAGGGATTTCCATGATAAAGAACTGGACTTCCCTGCACATGGAGCACTTAAAACAAACTTTCCTTGTATAAGGACTCAAGAAAATGGAATCCTGGACTAATTCTTCAATTGTGGAATTTTGGGTTCAACTTCACTATGGGCTTGTCTATACTTGTCTGGACGCGATAAATCGAACCCAGAAGTGCTCCCCGTCGACTCCGGTAATCCTGCTCGGCGCGAGGAGTACGTGGAGTCGATGGGGGAGCCTGCCTGCCGCGTCTGGACTGCGGTAAGTTCGAACTAAGGTACGTCGACTTCAGCTACGTTATTCACATAGCTGAAGTTGCATACCTTAGTTCGAATTGGGGGGTTAGTGTAGACCAGGCCTATGTTCTAGTACCATGAAATCCTTTACAACTTGGAACACACATTGTGAGATGCCCATTTTGTAAAGCTGACTGGTATCTTCAGTATATTCACTGGGTTGAGGGCCTAGAGTATGGAAAATTTCTTGCCAAAATCTGAGGATTGCAAAATATTGTATGACCCTTTCAGAGATTCTGATACTTTTTTTAATTTTTTTTTTTTACTCAGTATATAAAGGGACAAGTTTTTGAAACTTGACTTCTAATTTTGTATGCCTACATGAAAGCCACTTTATATCACTGTGGGAGAAGTTGCTGGTGAAAGGAGTTGGTGAGAGAGGGTATTGTGGGACGGGAGTGGGATTAACAAATATTCCCACACAGGGCTCTGATTTAAGGTACTGTCCCTCAAGGCCTCTCCAAAATCCCCTCCCAGGCTGTTTGCCTAGATTTACCCAACAGCAGATCCAGATCTCTCCCACTGTTACTTGTATTCCAGTCTACATCTCCTGTGTTCACACTGGATTACATTCTCCAGAATGTTGTGGTCCTAAGCTGAACCAAGAACATGGCTATACGTAAATCCTGACTCCCCTCTTAAAGGGCTAGCTTGCCTCTTGACATTCAGCCTATAAAATGAAATACTTAATTCTTAACAGAAATAGAAAGCAGGTTTTAATCTTGCTGGGTGAACCAAGAATATATTCTGCCTTCAATAATCTATTTTGTAACAGTAGTTTAAACTATATTCAGAAATGGGAAGCAGATTCAGAGAGGCAGTTAATTTAGGCAGATCAACCACCTTCAGCTTTTGGGGCAAAAGTGCCTTATTTTGTTTAATTAGAGAAATGTTGGTTAAAGTACTAACTGAAATGTATTTAACTTCCTCCAGGTTAAGTAAAAGAAACATCAGGTATTCCTCAGAGTGCTGGGGAGGCTATGCTCAGAGGGATATATACTTTTATCATTGGTGGTTGTGCTCTAAAATCATCATCTTTGGGGGGAAAGTTACTGAATACTTAAAATCCTAAAGCCTGACCTCCCTTTAGATATTGGCATTAGGTTTATTCCGTAACATACTAGGAATAAGATTATATATGGAATTGTGCTCCCTCTTTCTTTTGTGGTCTGTATATAGTATCACCTGTAAATGGAATAATCCCCTTACTCTTAAATCTTTGATTGAGCCCAGTGTTCATGGGATGTAGTGGTGCTGGAAAAATATTTAACTTTTTCCAAAGATACTTTTTTCATTACTACACTATCTGGTACTCTTTCATCACTGAAGGACACAATCCTCTGTACCAAAAGCCCAAGGTCAAACAAACTTGATTATGATGTGTGTTGGGACTTTAACATTAATGTCCTCTTTATGACTGTTCTTATTTAAGATTATAATTTACCATACTGGGAAGTGAATTAAACTTTGGCCTGTGGACTGGTTACAGAGAATGGTAATACATCCCATTTTCTCAGTAATGTTAGACATGCTGTATTAGTTCATGGTTAGATCATATAGTAGATAATTACAAGTTTTATTGTTTGTGAGAAGTTAATTAAGGCATATGTCTGAAAGAACATTGTGCAGGGATAGGAGAGCTCTCTTGGACCCTTGCATCAACATTGACACGCCTGTGGAGTACATTTTACATCTGTGTGCAACCTAGGGTTACCATATCTAATAAATAAAAAAAGAGGACCCTCCACGGGCCCTGGCCCCGCCCATTTCCCCACCCCTAGCCCCGTCCCAACTCCGCCCCTTCCCTGCCCTAACTCCGCCCCCTCCTCCCTCCCACTCCCACTCCCAGCCACCCAGTGCCCGAGGCTACCGGCTTCACGGTTTGCCGGGCAGCC
>NC_048301.1:6425179-6438995 GCF_013100865.1 Trachemys scripta elegans | reverse complement strand
ACATGTCCGGGAAAAAGAGGACGTATGGTAACCCTAGTGCAACCAAGTATACCAGAAGGATTGTGGATTGATTGTTAGCCTACACAGCTGGACCTCCTCGTGAATTGACAATCTAAGTGTATGTCTACACTTAGAGTTTTTGCGCTGTAAGTTTCACCGGTGATAGGGAACCGGTGAAAATAAAGCGCTGCTTTGTGTACTCATTCAATTCCTAAGGCATCAGAGAGTGTTTACATTAGCAGCACTTCCATCGCGATGAGAGCAGCGCTGTGCAGCTCTCTCGATAGGCCTTGTGGGAAGGGTGGGGGGTGTGTGAGCGGAAGGCATTCTGGGTCCCTGCTCAGTGCCCCGGGCTGCCCTGCTTTATGTCCCAGCAGCCCTATTATTTCCTTGTTTCTTTCATGGCATTTTTTTTAAACCCTCTTGCTATCTGGCTGCTTTCCCCGCCAATTCTACAAAGGGAAAGGGAGCTTCGAACTTCCCGGGGCTTACAGGGGGAGGGGCAGATGTCCGTGTGTCAGAGCAGCGAAGATGCTGGCCAGAGTGGTCGCTTTTGGAACTGTGGGATATCTTCTGGAGGCCAAAAAATGGTTACACTGCTAGAACGTGTCTTCACTTTCACAGCAGTGCAAAAAGAACAGCGGTAAGAGCTGTATGTCTCTCGTGAAGGTGGCTTTCTTTTTGTGGTGGAACTTTTGAGTTTTACCGCAAAAAGTCATTAACAAGTGTAGACGCTCCCACAGTTTTAGTGCAAAAAAGGGACTTTTTACGTTTTAAATGGTAAGTGTAGACATACCCTTAGATAAAGCAAGCATTTTTTCCTTGCCCCTCATATGCTTATATTAGTTTTGTAAGAGTTGGACGTGAAATGTATAGTCTTACCTAACTGCATATATTAATGCTTCCTTGCTATAATGCTGTAAGTCTGACTGGCCCCTTTGTAATAAAGTAAACGATTCTGTATATAATACTGTAATAGCTGTATTCTACCTAGTATTTATCGTAAGCACGTGTGTAGATATGTACTTCAGAAATGTCGTATTTTCTAACATCTAAACTCCTATCCTCTTTTTTGGTGATAAGGCACATTGTAGGGAAAATCCTATTTTGTTAAAGGTAAATGTCTTCCACAGTTGTCTGTCACAGAGGTGTTGACAAGAGAGCCCATGGAACTTTTTATATAGTCTGTCATTTAAATGTTTTTAAAGGGACCCTCAAGGCTGACAGTCCCTAAAAATAGGCAATCTCACAACCTCTTTAAAAAAAACATTTTTTTAATATAAAAATTTCTTCTGACACTTAAAATTATCAACCTTTCCAAAATCAGGGCTGCAGTATGGATAAACAAGTGTGGTAATCCACTATATATGACCCCAGAGGGCTGTGTTCTGAAGTGCAGGGTTCATGTATATTTAAAGCCCTTTCCAACTTCCAAGAACAAAGCTGTCCATGAGAGCTGAGGGGCTGGCACAGTGCACCCACTAAATCTGCTTCCCTGCAAACCAAAACAAAGCTAGTGGATCTTACTATTTTTATTTATGGAAGTTGTGGTAGCCTGTCTTCAGTGCTGGACAAAACTTTTCCTATTATTTCAAAGCAATTTTGAATGTGACTACAAGTCTTCCTTGAAAATTTTGTCTTTGTCTATATAGTTGTTTGCAGTTTTTGTAGAGTACTAACTTTCCTGTCTAAAAAAGAGTTGTTATACTGTGATTAGGACTAGATTACGTATTACAGGAGGATGCTAGAAACTTAAGACTTTCAAGATTACTCCTGTGAATGTTTTATTTTGGGGTCAATTAATTCTGTACTGAAGATTTCGAGACACTTAGCAAATTTTTGGCAGGTCACAGGAAGGAAAAAAAGATAACAGAACAAATTCATTGCTTAGTTTTGAACTAATCTCTTCCCTAAACTACATTACAAATAATAATAGGTTTCCATCTCATATAAAGCAAACTGAATAACCTTTAATTGTTAGGTGCATTATGGGACTGGACTAGATGACCTTTCGGATCCCTTCCAGTCCTATGATTCGTTGCTCAGATTGTATGTGATCAAGAGGAGACTTCAACAGAAACCGTAGATGTCTATAGTTTGTTCCTCAGCAAGAACAATCAACAGAGCAAACTCTACAGATGGCAGATGCAGTGCAAGATGACAAGGACTCAAGGATTCCAGACAGCCAGTCATTGTAACTACCAGGCAACCAAATGACCAAGTTGTTATGCAGCCAGGTCATGTAATTAGAAAATCAGTACCATTCAGAGACACTTAACAGACAAAGACAGCGTGATCGCATAAATACTGTAAATGATAGGAATGTAGAACTTAAAGGGGGAAGATGTAACAGAATGCTAAAGTTTATTATATTCTGCCACTAGGTGGCACTGTGTGAAATACCATCTTTAAGCTAACCTCAGTCATCGCAGGCAAAGCATTAAAGGATCTTATGATACAGGCTCGATGTGTTCGTCTCGCTGAGAAGCAAGTCAATGTCTGGTACAGGAGCATGACAGGGATATCAATGGCTAAGCCCTTTCTACAAAATGTAATCACCATTACTACTAGTGATGCTGCTAGTGTAAACAAGGCCCCTACTGTATTCTCTTCATGAATAACCTCTCTGCACCCTCCCTATCTGTCCTGCTGTATGTGTACATTTCTTGGATTGTAAACTCTTTGGGCAGAAAATGGGTTTAATTCTATACTGTGTAAATTGGCAGTATATACATGATCTCCAAAGTTTCATTTAATATTGTATGACTATGGAACTGTTTTATGCTCCAATTATAGCTTCTTTTAGCGATCAAAATTATATCTTTGAGAGCCCAGACACAATTGGATGAGAGAGCTGAAAATATTCAAAATTGCCTCATTGCATCTATCATCAACAGGACTTCCTTGGTGGCTGGATTTTTCTGGTATTCTAGCTCTTATTAGGTTGATGAGATGAGGGAGTAAAAAGGGAATGAGGGATTTAAATGTGTGTGTATTAAAACAATCCGAGTAATTGAGAATCCCAGAAAAAGAGGTTTAATCTTTTTCCAACTATTTTACATAATGGAATAATTTATTGTTAAATAGAAAAAGAAGCAGATGAATAAATCTATAAAGTATTATTGTCTTAATTAAACAAGATATTCCTGGTTGTATTTTTGGACCATTAATATCCACAGCTCGTTTGAGTCATAAGACGAGTAGCAACATGCTTCACAGTGCACCTGAATCACACATGAATAGCCCTAAAAATATATCCTGGAGTATCTTATTTAACTGTAAACTGCATTTCATTTCATTCCATTCCACTTGTATTTACCTGTACCTGAATGAAGCTCTAAAGAGACAAGTTTGTTACACATCTGAAATGGATATTGTCATATATATATTTCATATTCTCCACTCTAGAAGGCCTAATCTTGAAATCTGATGACTAAAATGAGCTGTACTTATAAACAAATCAGATGTTTAAAGAATGAGGGTACTTGTGGCACCTTAGAGACTAACAAATTTATTTGGGCATAAGCTTTTGTGGGCTAAAACCCACTTATCGGATGGTAATTAAACAAACCCACAGATCCAGAACTTTTTTAAATCGAATATCAAAAGAGAAGGGAGGGCAATTAAAACAATTTTTTCATTGTAATCGTTCCTCAAATGGAAACTGAAAACAAACACATGACATGTAGAAAACATGCCTCCTTTTAAACCATTGCCTTTTGTGTGAGGCAGACCCGTATTTTGTACGGAAATCATTTAAACCATTTTCTTCATGTTCATCTCTCACTACTTCTGAATGTCTTATGGAGAATTTATTAAACCAGAGATTTCAACAGATATTGTTTTCACAAGTAGTGCGGGTGTCTCAGCTGCATATTCAGAATCAGAATTTTATATGTATCTATATATTTAGTGGGTTGCTGGGTACAAAAACACTGACACATAATGTGAAAAGAACATGTAAACATGTAAGTTCATTTTTTTTTGCCTTTAGGAAAGGTTGTTTGTCAGTGAAGAAAATGTTGATGAATTTCTGGACAATGTCTTGTGCCCTTCATTCCTCACACAGACAACACTGGAAAGCCAACCATTAATTGAAGTACTTGATGTTACTGAGGTCAAAAGTCAAATCAGATTAAAGGTAAGGATCTGCTAACAATAGTACATGGCACTTCTATAGTTTAACAAGAATAGTGTGTGAAACCTCCCTCAAATGGAGTCATTCCTGCTCTGTTTGGATACTGTTGAAAATCACGTATAGGAAGTGATGTTTGCAAGTGGAAACATCCGTTTTTGGAAAGGCCGATTTACTTTAAACTCCATTCAAATTAAATTAAATGGTGAAGTGGAACTATGTACAGTTCTGGCTTAGCAGCAGTTTTATTGGGATGACAGTGATACATTGTGTTGTCTCATGTATAAATACCTATATAATAAATCCCTCCATATTAAAACAAAAATATCACTGATTTATAGTCACCGATTTATATCTCAGTAGTGTTCAGGGGATACAGAGACCCAGAAAGTGCTTCCAGGTCACAGCCACTTAGCTGTGCTGGAGTCTGCACTCTCCAGACAAACCAGGGATAGGGACTTTACTGGAATAGAACTGGTCAGAGGTTTCTCTACACTGCAGAGTTTTGGTGGCAAAACAACAGAAGTGTACACACAGCAATGCCACTTTTGGTGACAAAACTCTTCCATTTTTTGGTGACAAAATAAAACCACCTCGATGAGAGACACAGGGCTTTTTGCACAAAAGTTTTGCTGACAAAGTGCCAGTGTAGATGCTGCCATTCATTATGTCGACATAACTGGCCTCCCCCAGTATCACACAATGCCTGCTATGACCGCTCTGCTCACTGTTTTGAACTTGGCTGCCCTGCAGGCATGCACCCCTCCCTTTTCAAAACTCGGGGAAGCTTTGATAGTCCTCATCCCGGAGAGCTCACCCAGCTGCTGAGGAGGCTGTGGGAGAACTCAAGGGAATTGCAGAACTGCAGGTAGGCAGAGTAGGCCGCTGCTGTGGGGGAGCGAGAGAAACTGCTGTGGATTGGTTGCTCAGGCTGCTGTCTGAACTTAGAGACAGCATGCCGGCACACCCTCCCCCAACACATACACTTCCCCAACACACACACACTCTCTCTCTCTCTCTCTCACACACGTATATGTACTCCTCTCACACACTGCCCAAACACACACACTGTTTGTCTCTCTCTTCCGCCCCTCCACACACAACAAACACACATACTCTGTCACTCACTCTCCTCCTTTCCCCCCACATACACTTCAATCTACTAGAATGCCCACAGAACAATAGGATTGAGAAACCTGCATCATGTGACACTGTACTTACCCCGTGAGGCATTGAAAACCCTTCCCAAAGCACCATGTGACCAGTTGCACAGTGGGATAGCTACCCACAGTGCACTGCTCTCTGTGCTGATGCAAGAGCTGCTAGTGAGGATGGGCTCTGCCAACACAAGGAGCATAGTGTGGATATGCAACAGTGGTTAATTAAAGTGCTTTAATTCAAGCGGCATAAGTTTTATTGACAAAACTCTGCGGAGTAGACAAGGCCTGACTCTCCAACTCTTCTTTAAGGATGTGCTCAATATGACTAAGTGAAGAGTCCATGTCCCTCCGTATACACAATTTTGAGTAAAGTTTTGGAGCCCTGTGGATGTAGTGTATAGGAATCCAATGGTTCTCAACCAATATCTAGATGAGTTGATGTACCCCCTGGCCTGAGGGTACACAAAGGTCTTCCAGGGGTCCATCAACTCATCTAGATATTTGCCTAGTTTTACAACAGTCTACATAAAAAGGGATAGTGAAGTCAGTACAAAGTAAAATTTCGTACAGACAATGACTTTATACTTCTCTATATGCTATACACTGAAATGTAAGTACAATATTTATATTCCAATTTATTTTTTTATAATTTATATGGCAAAAATGAGAAAGTAAGCAATTGTTCAGTACTAGTGTGCTGTGACACTTTTCTATTTTTATGTCTGATTTTGTAAGCAAGTCGTTTTTTAAGTGAGGTGAAGCTTTGGGGTACTCAAGATAAATCAGACTCCTGAAAGGTGTAGAGTAGTCTGGAAAGGTTGAGAGCCACTGGCATACTCTATTGGTTCAGGTACCTCTGAATAAAATCTTTCATGTTTATGGATGCAGCTCAAGACAGAAGCCCCAAAAGGCCCAAAATTTGTACTTTGGAATGTGGGGAGTCACAGACAGGCTTAGGGAGAGGACAGAAAACTCATTGTTTTGGGATTGTACTGAGGATGGACTATGCTGAGATGGGCAGGGAGAGGTCACAGTGAAGAGGAGCAGTGGGAGCGTCAGGAAGGTAGAGGGTACCTTGGAAAGTTTGTCTGGATAACAATCCCAACTTTTTCTATTTATTTGACCTGAGCTAAACCTTTGAATCTTGTGAGTTTTCCCTGTGAGTTAGGGCGTACTTGTGAGAGTACAGGGTTCTTTTCTACACAAGAGCAATGTGACTAGAGGATTAACATGGGACTAGGAGGCAGGACTTCATGAATTCTAATCTCACCACTGCCATTCATGTGGTGTCAACTAACCGACTCTCCTCCCTCCGTTTTCCCATTAGTTCAAAGGACATCGAATGCAGCCTACCTCTGACGGGTACCGTAAGCTTAAGCATTATTTCCATTTTATCAAACACAAAACTGAGACACGTAGGATAAGTAACTTGCCAGAAGTCCTACAAAAAATACACGGCAGTGTCAGGCAACTCTCCTTGCTCCTAGTCTCCTGCCTTAACCAGAAAACTATCCTTTCTGCCCCCTTCATTGTCTAAATATACAGAGGTACAGCCACACGTATAAACCAAAAAAAATTAATTACATCTTAACCCTTTACAATAACTGAACAAGTGTGGAAAAAGCTTTCTCTGCTTTTTCAGTTTAACTTTGTCCATAGTAACTTTCACTGTTTCCCATCTCTAGTGAACATTTCCTCTTGTTCGTATGACATTTTCAGAGTAATAGAGAGCACAACATTTTTAAGATAGTTTTATCATCACATTTTCCTCTCAAAGCTGATGGGGGATTTGGGCAGGAAGAGCACCTGAAACTTAACTCTTTTTGAAACACATTACATTTCAAGTTGACAGGGTCTGTTTAGGTTCCATCTACACCTCTATGTTGCAGCTCTAGCCAACGTTTAAATGCTAATGCAAAAAACAAAGTTCAGAAGTGGAATTTGGACTTCGATACTAAAGTAGCTGAGTAAAGAACTTACTTCCGGGCTCGCTGCTCCACTGTTACTTTTCAGTTGATTATGGTTAAACTATCCATTAGACTGAGAATTTTGCATCACACTGTAGTGTTGCCTCATTTACATTTACATATTTTTGCATCGTTCCAAATTAGCTATGTTAAATATTTTGTCCCTCACTTTTGTAATTTAGTCAATATTTAGCCATAGTTTAAGAGGCATGTTTTGTGCAGATCTCAAAATAAGATATAGCCTTTTGCACATTTAGTTTTGTTTGTACCTAACAATAGATGCTCCACAGTGGTGCCGTGGGCCTAAATTCTGTGGCAAGGCTCCCTGATTAATGATATTGAATTATGTGGTGCCTTGACATTTATGACAGCTTCAAGTAATGTCAGTAATAAGGTGTTAGTTAAATAAATAATCGCTGCAGTAATCCCTTCACCTGCTATTCATTTCAACAAGTTGGTTTTATATTTTTTCAATGTTACGCCACCCTTAGTTTTCAGCGTGCTGCAGAGCTGTGAAGTTCCAATATATCACGGCATTTCTAGTCTGAGTGCATTGTAGAAGTCTTTGGAGGAAAGCTGGAGATTTTGGACACTGAATAAACCAGGGGTTCTCAAACTGTACCGCGACCCCCTTCTGACAACAAAAATGACTCCATGACCCCAGGAGGGGGACCAAAGCCTGAGCCTGCCAAGCCCAAGCCTGAGCCCTGCCATTGTGGGAGGTTGGGGCGGAGCGCAAAGCCTGGGCCCCACCACACCAGGCAGGGGGGCCAAAGCCCAAGAGCTACAGCCCCATGCAAGGGGCCTGTAACCTGAGCCCCACCACCCAGGGCTGAAGCCCTCGGGCCCGGCTTCAGCCCCAGTCAGTGGGCCCCAGCAAATCTAACGCCAGCCCTGGCGACCCCATTAAAATGGGGTCCCAACCCAGTTTGAGAACCACTGGGATAAACAGATTTGGCTTTTGGCACCGATGAAATGAGGGAGAGAGGGAAGGTAGTTTGAGGTGTTGATACCCAAGAGGTGGGTGATGCTTTCGTCAGTGGTAAGGGAATGAATCTTCTCTTACTTTCTTGTTCACAGGGTGACAGTAACTCATTTGGGGTGTGGGGAGTAGACTAGAGAAGGTTTGGAAGGGTAACGAATCTTGAAATTGCTAGTTCCCAGAGCTAGGCAACTGCCTTTGACAACATTGAGCCACTCCACTGCAGCCAGACACACTCTATTTACTAACAATGGATACACATTATGTAAAAGCTTCTGCTGAAATAACCAACAGCAAAAAAGTGAATGTTGATCTATGATATTCAGTCATCCGGGTTCAGAGTGCTCACCTCAGTGAGATGAACGAGAACAGTTCTCTGACATTGTTTTATGCACACTCAAGACGACAACACTGCATTAGTTAAACTTTCCACATGTGACAGGGACATAGTTTTCACAATCCACAACAGGCTAGGAACATTTCCTCAAATGAAAGTTTATATTCTGGGGCCAATTTTGCAGCCATGGATTTGTGGAAAATGCAAGGCTGTGTGCATAACCCAACTGTGATCATTTGCTCTTTCTTCCACTATTAACTGTTGTACATCATTACCAATTGGCAGCTGTCCAGCAACTCTTTCCACAGCAGAGTAAAACCTTATGGTGGGAAACGATCTGTAATACACTCCCACGTGCATTTTGATTACAGTATTGGGAAACCCTCAGCACAGGTCTGATTTAGCTTTCTGAAAGCACAGACTAACACAGATTGTAGATCTCATAGAAATAAATGCATTCTGAGTTATTCAGTGTCTAGGCCTCCCGTTGATAGCATTTTTGTGTGTTCAGTCAACATTAAGTGTTAGGGTATCAAAGTACAAATAATTACCTGTTTTTTTTCCCCTCAACAGTCACAGGAGATTAAACATTGTGAACTTGGTGAAAAAGAACAAACAGTTAACAATTCAGGAAGAGATCAAGTTGAAAAAGAGAATAGAAACTACTTCAAAACAAATATAGAAGCTAACCATACTGCAGATACCACCGTTGGAGAACATGGTACGGAAACGGACATGACTTCTGGATCTTTTACAACTGATAAAACAATAGTAGTAGAAGATTGTAGTTCAGGCCATTGTTTGCAGCTTGAACCTATTGACACTAGTTTAGCAATTTCTGGGAAATCTCAGATAAGTGAACCACAGTTAGAACTTGCTTTCACAACAGGCAAAAATGCCACGTCCTCAGTCTGTGAAAAGCAAGAATTACTTCATTTGAAAGAGCAGGCAAAAATAAGAAGGGATGAAGAGGTCATGTCTTCAGAGCCAGCAGAAGAGAACCAACATAATTTGAACTGTAGACCAGTTTCTCCAATTATAAAGGAAATTAATATGCAAGATGGAAGTGTGCAAATGGTTAGAGATCACACAACGCACTGTGCATTAATTTTTCAAAATTCTTTGTTGTATGAGTTGGATTAAGTTATGTCAGGATTTTAATTATAATGGTCAGTTTATCCTCTGCAGTTCAGGCTTCTGGTTTTTTTGGCATTTAAATCATTGCATGGAAAGCAGAAATCTGAACCTGAGTCTGACAGCTTCAATAAGAGGAAGCGATTTAATTGTTTTGTTTAAATCAACTTTTGTTAATTTTGATTTTTTACACGTTTTAAACTTTCTTTAAAATAAAAGTATTTTCAAAAGAAATGTTCAGTTAAGTAGAAATTAAAACATAAACAGCAACAGTAGATTACCCAACTAGTCAAGATCCAAGTCCAGGTTCTTGAAGGGAAAGTAATCTCTCTAATGTATTGAAGTTTTTATATGTACTGTGTTTTTGTAATGCTTCTCTCCAGATTTGCTATCTTTGTTCAACCTAATGACAAACAATACCCATCATTTGAAGTAAATATTTGCCAATACTCATTTTGTGGATTGTAGGGTTAGACTGCTAGTGATTTTTGGCAAATAGAATTTTTCATTCCATGGAGAAGCCCACTTTTTAATTAGTCTCCTTAAAATAAATGTTTATACTGCTATCTTATCCTACTACTTTCCTTCAGATATATAGAATCCAAATACACCAATGCAACCATGTTTAACTAATTTGTTTCTTTGTTATCCAGTGTATTAAAACCTGCATTTCCCAACCTCTCTGCATTTATTCATGTATAATCTTCTTCTAATATGGAGTCAATTTGTCTAAATTATTCCTACCACTCAAAATAAGTTTCCTGGGGTTTAAATATGCTGCCTGTTGGGATTGCATGGCAGTGGAAAGCAACAATAAGCAAGCACATTTTTAAGCTTTGATATTAAACTTTCAGATCCCTTTTCTGTCACTTAACCCCCCCACACACACACACAAAAAAGTTCCTTTAAAAACTGTTGTACATGCTGAAGAAAATGTACTTCTGAACGAACGTAAGTTAAATTAGATTTACAGTTCAAATCTCCCATAAAATTAGGTTGCTTACATAGCTGTGCCAACCACAAGTACTTCTTGGGGCTGCATATACTTAACAGAGCAAGTACTGAATTTTATTGCTTGTGACAACTCTAAAATGTATATACTGTGTTGGTTCCAGGATATTAGAGACACAAGGTGGATAAGGTCATTTTTATTGGACCAACTTCCTGTTGGTGAGAGATTTACACTGAGCTTTTCTTCAAGTCAAATCTGAAGAAGAGCTCTGCATAAGCAGGAAAGCGTCTCTCTCTCAAACAGGAAGTTGGTTCTACCTCACCCACCTTCCCCAACTCTAAAATTTGACAGTTAAATTACCCAGAAGAACAATCTGTTTTGGCACACATTCTGTTTTTTGAAAAGTAATAAACATCCACATATTGAGATGGCTTCATAACAGTTGTGTTTCCTTTCCAGTGAATACATTTAAGCAATTTATTCACATCCCATAAAGGAGGAGAGAAAATTAAGAATAGAGTTTTGTTGAAAGTCATGTTTTATCTATCAACACACAAGTTAAGCAGTTTCATTGAGCAATAATTATTTTTAGACAGGAACAAAAGGCCACTGACCCTCTATTATCTTAATACAAGTGCAGTAGAGTTTTCTTCAGCCTTAATGTAACAAATTTATCCACTTTTTTTTTTATGAATGTCTAAGTCATCTAGCTACATGAAAGTACTTTTAGAATAATTCCTGTCACCCAATTTTTTCAAGCTTGGTAGGTATTTGATATGGTTTATGGGGACTAGCTGATGTTTAGAGAGTGACTGCATTCCAGCTGTGACGTACATTCCCCCTCTGTACTTTGTCTAAGCCATTCAGTGAAATCTGTTTTAAGGCTATTCCACAGAACTTCTTTAACTAGTATTGATAAGTTTGTTATACTTCAATGGTAAGTGACATTTAAAAAAATGCATCACTACAGTTAGAATAGACAAATATTTCAATGTAACAAATGGCATTGTTTTGTATTGTTTCTGGCTTTCAGTTCCAGTTCAACATGTTTTATTAAACAGTATGTTTATTCTTTTTTATATGGCTGACTAATTTGAAGGCTAAGTGTTGTGATTACTTTCTTCCAAAGGAGGTAATATTGTGTGTTTCTCTGTTTTAACTCAATTACTGATTTTTTTAATGAAGTTAGATGTCCACTCTTTGAATGGGTAATGACATTTGGTGTGTTTTTAAACCCTCTTTGCATTAGAAAAAAAAACAATTTTGTCATAGCAAGAAAGATTTAAACTAATGGTTTTGCAGAATCAAGGACTTTCATGGTATTACAAATGTGAATTTTATTTTGGCAGAACTAAAAAAAGTATATTTCTACATTAAACTGAGCAATGATTTGTCCCTTTTATATAATCAAATACATAGCAAATAAGAGAATGCTCTTGCAGATATGCACCAAATCTCAAGCAAGCCTAATAAAATAGTACAAGCTTGTGGAATGCTGAATGATTTTACCTTAATGTCACTGAATTTAAACAATGAGAACGTTATTTAAAACAGTACACGGCTGCTGGACTGAGAACTGACTAGAGTTCAGTCAAGCTTATTCCATTCCACACTTACTCTTCTCAGTACTTTGAATATTAGGGATTTGCTCATTTCAAAATGTATTTTGCATGGAGTTTAAGAGATTCTGCAAGTGAAAAGCCCTCTAATGTAACAGATAAGAGATGCATTTTAATGTTGTTTATCCTTGTCAGTAAGCACAGCATAATGGCCACTTTCTGCATCTGGGCTTAAATTTTGTTTTCCATCTGATCTCAGCAATAGAGCCTGTCCCATTTAAAAAATTTAACTGAGAAACATGAAAGATTACTAGTTTTGGACACCTTTTACAAGAATGTTTATTCATCTTAAAGCAGAAACCAATCCAGAAACCCTTTTATACACTTCTCTCCATAAGACAGTATGGAATAATTCAAAAGAGAGGCTAGTTGAGAGTGATTTTCACTGCAGTCTGCGATAACTTTTACAGAGTTCATGGTCTCTAATATCTCCCCACCCTCCGTTTTTCACGTGAGGAGAGAGAGGTGCCATGGAGTACCTTTTACTGACACTCATTGTTTCAGGAAACAGGTACTGTTGGTTGCTGCTTAAGAGCGAGTCGATTTTGGCACTCTGGGTGGATGGTCTGCAGGCTTTCTTGTGGTGCATGCCACAGTCCCCTGTATGAAAAACCCTGGGGATTTCGGGTACTAGCACTTTCCAGAATTTTGGAAGACAAGAGATAGTCAAATGCTGCAGCGTCCAGTCCCAGTTGTAGTCGTCATATGTGCAGAAGGCATCTGTGCACTCGATCAGTTGCTGGTACGTGTCTCTGCTGAAGGCCATGCCCATATTGTGCTCGGTGGACTTCCACGTCTTCATTTCCACCTTGTCGGCTTTGCCGGAGAAGCCACCCCGCACTACGTTGTAGCTGCCCAGGGAGAGGACCTGGCACTCCGGGCACTCCTGCTGCTTCAGCGCCCAAAGCTGCTTGAGGACGTGGTAGAAGTCAGGGGCCAGGTAGTGATCCTCCTCCAGGAAGAGCACCAGCCCCGTGTGCTCCCGCAGCGCCCGGAGCCGCTCCCACACGAAGTGCAGCTTCCACCACCAGTGGTGCTTGGTCTGGGAGAACTTGGCCTCGCGGTAGTGGCCGAAGGAGTCCGGGTACTCGGCGTTGATGCAGCCCAGGCGCAGCGCCGCCTTCTTGTCGATGTCGCGCGGGCAGTCGCGGGGGTCGTGGCCGGGGAACTCGCGGGGGTAGAGCTGGGCGCTGAAGGGGAAGAAGATCTGCAGCACCTGGCAGAACTCCACCTGCGCCGCCAGCCGGTTCAGCTCCTCCGACCACAGGTCGTGGCTCAGCACCAGCAGCGCGTTCTCCACGCCCGGGGCCCGGCGCAGCGAGTCCAGCAGCAGCCGCAGGTGCTCGGCCCGCTCGTGCACCTGCACCACCAGCACCAGCTCGCCGGGCGGGCGGCGCGGGAAGCGCGCCAGGTTGCGCACGGGCTGGTCGAAGTTCAGCTGGTAGAAGAGCGAGCGGTAGCTCAGCGTCCGGTTGGCCGGCTCGGCCCGGGGCGGCGGCGGCACCGCCGAGGCGTTGGCGGCCCGGCGGC
>NC_048301.1:6399041-6420519 GCF_013100865.1 Trachemys scripta elegans | reverse complement strand
GGTGACATACTGTATGAATTGAACTTGAGTCACGTCCATGCACTCAGTTTAAGGCATTCTCTCTGTAGTTTCCAGAAATTGCGTTGTGTGTGTTCCTTGTTCTCTGCCTGCAGACAGCAGGGGCTCCTTGTGGAAGTCTTGCCCCAAAACCAAAATTTCTGGTTTAAGAGCAGTACTTTTAAAAGTGCTCTAAAATCCACCTACAGGCTCTGATTTTTATTATAAAAGTAGTGCTAAGGAAACTAACACTAAACAAAGGAAAGACTATTAAGCAGCTTGGGTAATGTAATGACTACTCATATGGTTCACCTTTTCCTGAACAGAACTGACCCTGATCTAAGGAAAGAAAGAGAGAGACAGCCCCCCTAACATAAGATGCTCCTAAGATTTTCAGATTCTTATAATTTTTTGGTGCAGAGCTAGAGAAAATGGGGGGATCAGAGCAGGGAGGGAGCTTTGTCAACCTTCACCCCTTAGGGGTGTTCTCTGGCACAGCTAGTGAGGGGCCAGCACACCCGTGGACAACAACCCTTATTAGGGCAAGGGATCATCCAAACACTACATTTGAAAACCCAGTTTGATGACTAATGCTTTGATAAAGATCTGGGTTGCCACAGAGTAGTTTCTCTGTGGTTTCTCACTACATAAGGGAGTGTTGTTCATTGGGAGCTCAGAAGCACTGAGAGCAGAAACATGAGGAAGTGGGAGCTGAGCATGTTGTCCTCCAGTGACATATTTTGGGGCAGAGGAAAGTTGAACCATCTGTGCCCTTCCCTACAAATAATCGCCACATTTCTTCCACAGGGCTCTACTAGGCCAACAGAGGAGGGCTGAGGAGCACCCCTTCCTTCCATTATTCCCCTCCTTTGTGCTACCTCCAGCAGTGGGGAAGGAACATCAGTTCCCCCCTCCCCCTGCTGTTTCTGGGGGAAAGGAGAGGTCAGACCACGAGAGAAAAGAAAAGAAGTGGGTCAGCTGTGGAGAGAGCAGAGTCAGCTCTGCTTCCTCAAACCTCTCCCTTTCTGTTCAAATAATGTCCCCACAGTGCTGAGAGCTGGATGGAGAGGTGGGAATTAACCTATTCAGTGCATGGTACAGGCTGAGGTGGGGTGAAGAGCTAAGAACAGGCATGCTTGTTGCAGGGTCCAGGCATACCAAGCAGAGACCCAAGCGAGCAGTGAAATCGGGATGTTTGACACATGGCCCGGAGAGTGCAGCTGGGAGCTGGGAACCAGCCTGTGCACTACACCCAGGCCTGGTCTACACCTAAAACTTAGGCCAACCTAGCTACAATGCACATCCCTGAAAGAGGTAGGGTGTGTCGACGGTAGTGCAGCGCCGCTATGGCGCTGCAGCTGTGCTTCTCTAGTGTAGATGCTCCTTCCTACATCGATGGAAGGGGTTTTGTATTGCTGCAGTTAATCCACCTCTCTGGCAGGCAGTGGTTAGGTTGACAGGAGAATTCTATCAACCTAGCTACATCTACAGTGAGGGGGTAGGTTGACTGAACTTAGGGAGTGAAATTTTTCACTGCTCTGAATGACATAGCTAGGTCAATCTAGTTATTAGATGTAGATCAGGCCATAGTTAAGCTGACCTAGGCCCCAGTATAGATACCACTAAGGTGATGGAAGAATTCTTTCATCAACCTAGCTACTGCCTCTTGAGGGTGTAGATTTACTACAGCGACACAAAATTCTGTTCCAGCACAGTACCAACTGTCTATGCTATAGTACTGTAGCTGCAATTGTGCTGCTATAGTGTAGACATAGCCACAGTGTTGAGAGCAGGGTGAGGAGCTGAGAACAGGCATACTCCATGCACCTAGTAGGCCCCCAATTGCCGTAATTGCAGGAGTTGGGGCAGGGGGGGATGAGAACACCCAGTGAGATGGTTGGAACAGTTCAGCTGGAGCAGAAAGCTGCTCAGACCTATTGTTTCAGGCTGCATTCATCTCCATGGGGCTTCTCCAGCTGAGAAGAGCACACTGAGATGAATGGACCACTTCACACCTCTCTGAGTCTCCTATTCTGCTAAGAGTCAGCTAAAGACAGGGAAAGAAAGGGGGGGGGGGAATTTGGAAGTGCTGTTGGAGGGGTCTATATCCTGCAGGGGATAGTGGGGTGATGAGAGGGAGTGAGAAAGAGATGCCAGTTTTCTCCTAGGTGTTTAAAGCTACTGTAACCTACATGGAATAAAGCTTTCAAAATACTATGAAATAACCATGTCTTTGTTTTCCCTCCCTACCCTGTTCACACCTTCACCCAAAAAATTCCAGTGTCATTTGACTATAAACAAAGTTTGTAGGAAGGGGAAGAGCCACTTATGAACCATGTAGCATCTTTTCCCTAGTATCAGTTCAGCTGCAACCCCCCGTGATAACCGTACCTCCCTAACTAAAAACTCTCTCTACTAATAATAGCTCTTCTGTTTAAAACACTAGGAAATTTACCAAAAACAAAAACAAACAAAAAACACCCAACCCTTAGTTAATGCAGAGTTAAGCTTGCCTGATGGTGTTTCATGCCCTTCCAGAACAGCAAGTTCAGCTGCATTCAGATCTCTGAGAATCAGGGAATATGGTTAAGGTATACACCATCCCCACCCCCAACACAGTCACAATTCTGCCCTTGTTGAGTGGTGCCCCATCATGCCCATAACACACACACACTAGTATTCTACCCTTGCAGATAGCTCTTTGCTGCAGTTAGTCACCACATCCTCTCTGCTGCAGAACTTCCCCCTTCTTCGAGGCATATCCTCTGGCTCTTTTGTACTGCAGTATGATGAGACACTTTGATTCTTTCCTGCTGAATTATGGGAGAACCTGAATGTCTTTCTGCACATGGGGGATTGTGGGAAGGCACTGGAGGACTATTGGCACCTACGTAGTTTAACCTGCATCGTCACTGCAAAGCGTAGGGGTTACTAGCCCAAGTGAAAGCAGAACCGGGCCAACTAGCCCCAGTTGAAAGCATCACTTAACTGGGAGGAGAGGTTTCTGTAGGTGGATGGGAAGGGGTTTAGGGGCAACATCCAGGTAAGATCCTGTACAAACAGTGAAGATGTACCCACACTCTGGAAATAGAGCACGTAAACACTGTATGACGCAATCAAACACTTATTTGCTAAGGCAAAACTTGGGTATATAGTCAGGAGCTGCCTTCACCCGACCTACACTCAAACTGCCCCACACTTGCTAAATGTTACCCTTTCACCCTTGCCTTTATGGTTCCTTCTAAGACATTAATTTCACTTACCCCTCCCGAGACCTGGAGATCAGTCATATCTGCCTCTAGCATACGGACAATCCCCATGATCTCTGCACACCAGCACGGATGCACCCTACAGAACTCAGGACTGAAATGAGGCATACTTCATCCCTCCAGGTAAATGTGCACCTCTCCTAATATCACAGTGACAACTCTTCCAAACTGCTTCAACTAATCCCTCCACCATTCAATAGTGAGTACACCTGGAGTGCATGTAGGTAAAGGTGACATTCAAATCCGGAATACAGCACAATGACACCTCACAGTCCTTCATGTCTACTTACTGTGGCACCGCTACTTGCTGAACCATTCCCAGTGGCTATTGCCAGCTCTGGGGGCTCCGGGGACACAGAGTTAAGGTTGCGTTGCAGAGGCGGTGTGTACGCTAGCTCTGTATTTCCTGGTTTACAGAGGTTTGAGTTCAGCAGAGCCTGACATTCTGGAAGGACGAGAGACACCATAAGGACACCCCAACTCTGCATTAACAGCATTTTTGGTTGGCAAATATGTGCGGAGTGTAGTACCAGCGAGCAGTACTGAACGCCCCCCATCTGCCCTTCACCAGCTTGTATTGCTGTGTTATAGAGATTTTACTCAATGGAAAGATATTTCACTTCTTTTTTTAAACAAAGGGCACATCAAGACAGCAATTCAAACCCTCCCTGCTGAGAGCTGTACCTATATAAGTACATTCCTCACTGTTTTTCTCTCTGCTGCTATTGGTTTTGTTTGTGATTCAACTCACCTTAATTCCCCTCACCCTTCCCCTAACACAATAGACAGCTTTTAGTAATCCCCTTGCCCACTCCATTCCTCCTTCCCTCTCCCAAGAGGCTCCTCCCACCACTATACTTTCCTGAGGTTTCCTACGCTTTCTCCATTCCAATTGCCACTGAACCTTCCGATTCTAACCTTCCATGCCTGGTAGGAGATCACCTCAAGCATTCTCACAAGAACGGTCATACTGGGTCAGACCAAAGGTCCATCTAGCCCAGTATCCTGTCTTTCAACAGTGGCCCAATGCAAGGTGCTTCAGAGGGAATGAACAGAACAGGTAATCATCAAGTGATCTCATTGCTCTTTCAATAGCAGTGGAGAGGACAAATCACAGCACCCACGTGTTCTGTTTCATAAGCCATATAACTAAGGCCCTACCAAATTCACGGTCCATTTTGGGCAATGTCATGGTCATAGGAATTAAAAAATCATAAATGTCATGATTTCAGATATTTAAATCTTAAATTTCACAATATTGTAATTGTAGGGGTCCTGACCCAAAAAGGAGTTGGGGGGTGGTTGCGGTACTGCCACCTTTACTTCTGTACTGCTGCTGGTGGCAGCGCTGCCTTCAGAGCTGGGCAGCCAGAGAGAGGCGGCTGCTGGCCGGGAGCCCAGCTCTGAAGGGAGAGCCAACGCCAGCAGCAGTGCAGAAGTAAGGATGGTCTGGTATTGCCACCCTTAGTTCTGCACTGCTGCCTGCAGAGCTGGGCCCTCCGTAAGCAGCCACCCAGCTCTGAAGGCAACAGCGCAAGTGTAATGGTGGCATGGTGTGGTATTGCCACCCTTACTTCTGCACTGCTGCTGGCAGGGTGCTACCTTCAGAGCTGGGCGCCGGGGCAACAGCCGCCGCTCTCCAGCTACCCTGCTCTGAAGGCAGCACAGAAGCAAGGGTGGCAATACTGCGATCCCCCTAAAATAAGCTTGTGACCCCCTGCAACTGCCTTTTGGGTCAGGACCCCCAATTTGAGAAATGTTGGTCTCCCCTGTGAAATCTGTATAGTATAGGATAAAAGCACACCAAAGACCAGATTTCATGGTGGCAGACCAGATTTCACGGTCCGTGCCACGTTTTTCATGGCCATGAATTTGATAGGGCCTTACACATAACACAATATTATAATTCGTAATATGTCCTCATTAGCCACAAATAAACATAGCAGCTGCCTGAGAGCTCCTCAGTTAATGAGATGTACATGCTCTGGGACAGTGTACAGCTGAGTACTACACATGGAAATCACACTGCTAAATTGATCTGCAATTATCACAATGGTAACAGGCACTCTGACTGAAAGCAAGGGTGATCGGAAATCCGAGAAGGAATTTACAAGGATGGGCCTGAAATATTTCTCAGGCCTGGTTTATACAAGTTGACTTCTGTTGACCTAGTTTTGCACGTCTACACCAAAGTTTATCTCCTGCTGACATAAGTACCTTATTACAGCAACACAATAACACCGCCTCCCAAAGCGACTCAGAGCCATCGTTGATCTACTTAGGTCAATGCAGTGACAGCAGACACTGCATTACTGAGTGGACCCTAACAGTCCTTCAGCAGCTGTCCCACAATGCCAGTCTCCTCGACGGTGGCTGCTTCCATCACAGCCACCGGAAACCCACATGCCTCCCTACCTTTTTAAAAATCACTTTTTATCAATGCCTTTTCCTGTATGCCCACCTTGGGCAGCACACCTACCAGCTCACCTGTTGTGTGCATCTGACCACAGAGCCCTCCCCCCGCCCCCCCCACACAACTACAAGACATGCTCCTGCTGGGAGCAGGGAAGATGTCTTCTCCCCACAGCCCAAGAGGATCCAAGGGGCTGTGCAAGCCCAGCTACAGAACAGCTATAGAAACACAGAAATCTACGTAGAGATTGCACAGGGGATGCTGAAATGGAAGTACAACACAGAGGAGCAGCAGGGCCATATGCAAGCCAAGGAACTTCACCAGGGATACCAGAAGGTGAGGGAGGGCAGCAAGAAGTCTGGTGCTGCTCTGCAGACCTGCCATTTTTACAACAAACTGCATGCCATACTCGGCAGTGACCCCACCAGGAGCCCACAGATGATTGTGAACACTTCACAGGAGCCGGATGCAGAGTCCCCTGCTGTGAATAGTAAGGAAGAGGGGGAAGAAGCACCGGGGAACTCAAATCATGCCATGAGCAAGTTACTTGAAACTCCATCAAGTCATGCCAGTCCCACCAGCTGAGCACAGATGATACCACTGGGGAAGGGATTTTTTTTTCTTTTGGTTGCCCAAAACTTCACCACCCTTCCTCTGTTAACAATTTTCCCCATTTACAGCTGGCACCCATCCCATCTGCATGTGGACAGAACAAAGCCATTGACTTTGGATTGCTTACTTTACTGGTATTGTGTTAGAAAATGAAAAATAGGGAATAAATTCAAAGAAATTAGTAGGAAAATCGGATCACACAATCCCCATCAGATCAGTGTCCTGTGCTCAGGTAGAGGTAGAGCAAAGAGGTCGAGGTGGCATCTGCTTTTCAGTTCTTTGGCTTGTTAGGCTGGGCAGGGGAGGCCACCTGGAGTAGTTTGTTAATCTGAATAGGGATGTCCCTTTTATCCTCTTGAAAGCTCTTGATGAAACGTTCGTGGAGATACTCTGCAAACCTCTCCTGAAGATTTCTAGGGATGGCAGCCTTGTCTCTTCCACTGCCATAGATGACTTTCCCATGGCACTCTAGCACCATTGCAGTTAACAGGCTGGCAGCACATAGGCCCGGCCGGCTTGGGGACATCACTAGCAGCTGGAATCTCTGAGCTTTGTCACCCTCAGGAGGGAGATATTGCCAGAAGCACCATGGCCTGTGAAAGTATTACCACAATTCATTGCACTCTCTATACCCGCAGATGGGGATGGGCACTCGGCATTCAAAGCTTCAACACAACAGAACAGCCCTCTGCCCTGCTGGGCCAGGCCACCTTCACCATGGTGCGAGCTGCAGAGCTGCTGTTGTGAGGCACTCCAATGTTAAAGTAACATTTCCAATTAAAGATATTGACGGGAATAATTCAAGGGAGTTTTGAGACTTATCTTTCCCTTTTTGTTGTGACTGAAATATCTAATGGTGTGCCTGTTTTAATCAGCAGCCACTAGTGTGGTGACCTAGAGAGGTGCACCCAGCACACCTACTGAATGTCTGATGCTGATCAGGATGACGAGGACTACAGAAGACATGTCTAGTCCACAGCCTCTGACTGTGAACACAGGGCTTAAAAGGACCATATGATGGGACCATGAAGAAGGATCAAGACCGAGGAGCACAGGACTTGGAAAGGAAAAAGGACTGTGATGCAGACTGGGAAATAAACCAGGACATCATGGGTTTGGCTTAGGCAGCAAACTCAGATGTTGCAGAGAATTACTGACCTACACGCCAAAGGATCCCAGACTCAGCAGCCTTTCCCATCACTGGAGAACTCCATAGTCGATGCTCCCTATACCCCTCAATATTCCCACCCTACTACTCCATACTAGAGGACAAGGAGAACCAGAGCTACACATACACCAACTGGTAAAAAGTCCGGTTAGGTGCATGTGTAGCCCCGGCTACTCCATTGTAGTGGGTTTTATGTAGATGAGTAGGTATTCACTGTTTAAAACCCTAAGCAAAAATGGAAGTAAAGTACAGTTCACCCTGTTACAGTGTTAGTAAAATGTTTTTAACCTTGAGCTTGCACCAGAGAGATGGCAGAGAACATAAAGCAGCAAGTGGGACAAAGTTTTTTAAAAAATGGAACACAAATTATGGGATGGAGAAAGTGGCATGGTGGGAACTTGACCCCTAAATCCCTGGCAAATTGCTGATATCTCATAAGACACTGAGCAGGACAATAGCATGGGGCACACTGGGATACTTACCTGTGGCACACTGCATTCTACTTCAGTGCAAGCACAAGTGCTTGCATTGGTGCACATACAAGTCAAACTGATACATAAAAGTCAGCAGCTGTACATTGACATAATTTGCGTTGACATGGCTGTAAGACTAGCTAAAAGGTAGTTTGTGGAAAACGGATCTAGAGTTTTCCTCCCCAATGGAATTCAGTGACAGTATTTAAAAGTAACACCCGGAGACTACATTCTGCCCCTGCTTTAAAGTGGTTATGCTGGTAGTAGGATAGTCTCCCATGGAGCATGCTTCTTTGAGGGTTAAATGTCCCTTCCCCCCTTCACACACAATGGCATGGCATTCTAGCACCACTTTGTGGTTACAGAAGGGAATTTTTGTTTTAGTGCAAGCTATGCTTCACATAGGTTTATAAACCAAATAACTGTGTGTTAAATTCAAATTGAAGACTTCAGTTGCAGACAAACCCCTGGATTAGATTTTATTTCACCATCTTTACTAGCATTGCTACTGTTGAACAAAAGCACTGCTCTCACGTTTCACCTAGAAGCTGGAGGAAGGTTTTTATTGTAGGTCTCCATCTTTCCATGCCGGAAGTGCTGCATTTCATCACGTCTCTCCCTCAGATAGATAGTTTCCTTGTTTTTTTTTTTTAATATTTCTCTGGTCCTGAAGTGAATCTCTATCCTTGCAATTTAGAGCAAACATACATGGCCCTCATCAATTCTGTGGCAGATTAGTGCTACCTAATCACAGCCTCTGTGCAATGTGGTATTGACAGTTGTACAGGTACAGTTGTTTGTAGTTATTGTATCAGAGGGTATTTGAACAGCATTGTTTATGTCCATATTTGTAAATGCTTAGTGGCTAAATGAAGACAAACCATTCATCAGGCTACATATTAGCAATCTTAAATTCAAACTGGAGATTATTTTTGTGAATTTTATGGGGTGTGGTGATGATAAACACATTAAAGATTGTGAGGCACATGGATATATTACAATAATGGATACCACGAGTACGATAGCGCTAGGCTAATTTTATAAATTAAATCTATTTAAAAGGTAGCCCATAGCTAAGTGCCACTGAAAACTAGGCTATGTAAAATTTCAGTGTTAGTCAAGTTTGTTTATTATTTTAAGGTAGAAAGCTAAATGATAGGTACTAATTACATTTCAAACAAGTCTCATGTTAGAGTATCCTTAACTTCAAAATGATTTGACCAATTGCTTTCACATCTGCAAAAGAGATTCCAGTCTATTCAGAGTAAATCCCAACATACTTTCCCTATACAAAATTGTAGGGATTTATAATGGAATTCTGGTCACAAGATTAACTAAGGAGCTGATGCAGAGTGTTTCCATGTTCGGGATAAATTTTAATCTTGGTAACTCCAAAACAAGCTTGACCAATTTTCTTCATAGTATTCAAAAGTTTTCCATAGCTTTAAACATACACTTGGAAATTTTCAAGTCCAAAGTTAAAAAGGACTGGGGCTAAAAGTATTGGAGCGCCACAATACTAAGAGAGAAGTTGGTCTCTCCATAACATATCAAAATAAGTCAACTCATCCATTCTGTTCAGGTTGGATCGGGTATTTCATGGAATACTCAGATACAAATTAAAGTATGTTCCCTTTGATTACATAAAAGTGTTCATAGGAATTTCTCCCAGAATCACATTAAATAAAAATGTAAGTGACTTCTATGAGAACACAGCAGTTTTTCCACCTATTCATGTCTTCCCTTTGGGAAGCCCTTCATGTGTTTCATGGTCACTAAGTGAACTGGTCAAATGACATGGACTCGAGTGCCAGCAATGTGCAGGTGACACACAGTTCTACCTATTGTTCACCATACGACCACATCACTACCACCAACGTGGCCCAGTGCTTGGATGAGATCAGTTCATGGATAAAGAAAAGCTGGCTGAAGCTGAACCCAAGCAAGGCAGAGGTGGTGCTGGTGGCAAGAGGAATGGACTTTGGAGTTGCAGTCTCCTTTGGTTGAAGGTTCTCACACACACACACACACATTGTCAGTTCAATAAGTAGCTTAGGAGACTCCTGGTTTCTCACTTACACTAAGCTCTCACAAAGAAAGCGTTACTCACAGATGCTGCTATCATCTCTGATTGGCTAGGGGAGGCTCTCCCATCCTGGTGAACAATTACATGGTCTCAGTTATTCATGCCTTCGTTACCTCTTGACAGGACTGCAGCAGTATAGTATATCTGGGCATGAAGCCCTCGGTGCTTAGGAAACTTCATCTAGCACAGAATGCTGCAGCACATCTCCTCAGCACCGCTGGCAACTGTGAACATGTCAGACCTGTTCGCCACTCATTACGCAGGCTTCCCATAGAATACTGAACCAAGTTCAAAGTCTTGGTCCTTATCTTTAAGGTGTTCAATGGCCTGGGACCAGAGTACGTAAAAGATCAACTACAGTTCCAGAATGAAGATGTGGTTGATAACTTCGATCCTCTGGGCCCAATGGAACTTTCCACAATAAGGGTAAAGCTCATCTGTATATGAGACAGAACTCTCTGAGGCCCACCCAAACCCGTGGAATCAATTCCCGCAGGAATTAAAGACCATCACAAACCTCCCCACCTTCCACTCCCAAGTACATGGCACACATTTTTCCTTCACCTTCTCTAAAATAAATTGAAAAACACTCCACTGCACACAGTTCACCTGGGGAGAGAGTGAGAACATGACAGATGTTAGTTATGATGCTTAATGTAATAGTGGAAGATGCTCAGATACTATGGTTATGAGCTTGGTACAAAAACCTACACACAACTCCGGAGGATCTGTGGCACCCACTACCTCACTCCTGATGCTTCATGTCACAATTACTATCCCTTCCAAGTTAATTCTGTGACAATTTGATTAATTGTATCCAACCCTCACCATCAGGAAGGGCAGACATGTTGGATGCGAAAAAAGGAAGCACATGTGAGGACAGGCAACTGAAGAATCCTGGAAGAATCCCCCATATAAAACAAGATTAAAATAATCCCTCCTTGAATCAGCTGCCCAACTTTTGTTCAAGACGACACCAACTTTCCTCCCTATATATTGGCAATTAACCCCCAAACCAGTCATTACTTCCCCATGAAGTGACTTGCTCAACTGTTATTGCTATATTTAAAAAGTCCATACCTACCTTTGTCTCTCCGCTCCACCCCGTTCTTGAAAATGGATGATGCAGTGCACATAAAATTTCCATTTGTAAATTAGTGACCAATACCTTAGCTATTAAGACGGCCTCAATCAACTAGGTCACTGTTTCATTCACCTTGCAGCAGAGTTTCTGTGGGACCTGTTTTACATTTAATTTGTTTGGTTTCTTGAGATTAGTTTTAAATAAACAGGTGTATATAACTTCCTGGTTTGGATTATTTCAGTAATTAAACAGCTATATAAATACAGAATAATAAAATTGTTTCATTTACTAATATAGTGCTTCAAACATTATATAATGATGAAAACACAGTATATAAACTCACATGACTTTTGCTACCAGTGTTAGAGAATGCATTAGTGAACATGAAACTAAACGTTTCTAAACTGTTTTGACTAGCTTTGGGAGGTTCCTTTCCCTAAAGAAAAGTATTTTTCCCTAGAGTGCATAGTTATACCGATATAGGCCTGTAATGTAGACCTGGCCTCAGAAACCTGGAAAGGTGGGCAATGTACAGCCCATGCTATGGTAATCAGTAATACGGCTCCAAAAAAACAGACAAAAGGGATGTCAATGTTACATTTCCTCTCCAAAGCTGTAACATGTTTTGATGTGTCCAAGCTCCTTCGGCACCAGCAGCTTAAAGATTGCTCAGAAGCTCTTCTACTGAATAATTAAGCCACGGACAAGACATGAATTAGGAGTGCGAAGGCTCTCCAAACATTTCAGCATCTTGGTCAAGATAAGAGACTGGGACTAGTGCCCGGAAGGCATTAGATGATCATAATGGACAAGTGCAATTGTAACCCAAAGCAAGATTTGTATAAATTCACACGTGCAAGAAAAAGAATTTCACCATTTAATAATTGAAGTAATCATATAATGAACATCCCAAGAACCTTAAAAATTTACATGATGCTTAGAAATAGTAAACAATTTAGGTTGTGAGTGTGAAGCTGTCTTTTCTTTCTCACATGACAAAGTTATAAAAAACATTTGTTCCAATAAAAAAAAATCACAATACTGTTTCCTGTTTGAGGTGAGCACCCTACACATGGAATTGTTTATGGAACCGAAATACCTGAAGAGTGTTTTAGAACTACTCATACTCTTTGGCAGCAGACTACTTTGCTGCTCCGCAATAAACAAGCGAGTGAATAGACATAGGACTCCTGCTCTCTAGCAGGAAAGGCACCACACTGTGCTCTTGCTGAAGGAGAATAGTAGATTCTGGACTAGGAAAAGAGTCTAGTACTCTCTAGCTGATAGAATTCAGAGCATCAAGCAAGGGAGGGCGTACAAGATTGACAACAGAAACAAGCAGAAATTCACTCAACTCCCTCCTTCCGGCAAGAAGCGGTCCCCTATTCCATAAAAAAGCATAAAGAGAAAAAATAATGAAGCTTTGGAGAAAGTTACAGCAATATAAGCAAGCTAAAATACATTCTTACTAAGATTCAAGTTGGGAGTGATCTCTCTCTCTGCACTGAAGTGATAGCTACTTAAGATTAGTGAAACTTTAAAGCAGACACACCGCATCAGGCTTCCAGTGAGAAGGCTTTGTAAGTTTGACATTATTAACTATTTGTAGTGCACATTCAATGGTTTGTCTCCATTTCATAACAGCAGACAAGGACAGCCAAGCAACATTTGATTTCAGAGTCCTCCATCACTGGATGAAACTTCCCACAACAATGCCTTGCTGTCCCTTAAGGTCACCTATTACTTTGCAGATATCTATCTAGAAATTGGGAATAACAAGTTAGAGAGCAAAAGTAACAGACAATGGGTGCCTCTGTACCTCCCATGTTATCTACAAGGACCACAGTATGAGCTACATAGTGGAGATTCATGGTCACGGTTGTCTGAATGAAGCAGCTTAGACAGGCATTTCCACATTGACATGTTTTAGCTACTTCCAGATCTTCACAGAGGTGAGAAGGAAGGAGATGACGACCATAAGGGATTCTGTTGAAAAAGAGGAGTGTGTGAGAACATACTGCAACAATAACCAATACCAGTCAAATTTAGTGATTGACACATGCATTGCTAGCAATTGTGCTATGAGATATCCCTTTGCAAGAGGAAAAACATAATTCAAGTTTGAAAGAGTCTGTTCATCATCTACAATGCCAGACTAGCGTTCCAGCCAAGATGGATGTAAACAAAGTGCAGCCGTGTTCCTGGTTGCTTTGTTAAGAACCAGGAACCTGGATCAAGACAGACACAGTGAAAAAGAGCCAGAGGGCCATGCTGGTTATAAAAAAGCATTACAGTGCTAGGACAGATGCAAGGAGAAAAAAAAAAAAAAAAAAAAAAAAAAAGAGTGGCAACATGAATTTAGCAACAATGCTACACATTTGCCTCCACCCCTCCCCCCAACACTGGTTAGCAAGATCTCTGTATGATCCCTCCCTCCAATCCATTCATAATACATAAAATATCTCAAAGCCTGTGACATAGAAGAGACAGCGATGTCAAATATTACTCTTATGCTGATAAGAGTAAGCAGGAGATAGCATAAATTAGATATTTATAAAAACTGCTTTGAAATAAACAAAATGATAGTATGTCCTAGACATCTTAACTTGGGCTTCTTGCTGACTTACCTACCTTCTCTGTCATGACACTCAAGAATCACTTCAGATCAAGAACTAGAACCAAGAATTCTCCCTCACTCAGTTATTGTTTTAAACAACCATAAGAGACTCTGCCCCCGAAATTAGTTTGCTGCCTTTGATCTGTTCCCAGTTCCCTCTAATTTGAGGAGTGAAACCACAGATAATCCAAAGTCCGATTTTGCACATGGAAAACTATAACGCTACAAAGTATAAAAACAGATCCCAAATATAGTTTAGGGATTTTGGGAAGGGTTCCTTCTGAGGCCTTGTCTACACTACGGGGGGAGATCAATCTAAGTTACGCTACTTCAGCTACGTGAATTATGTAGCTGAAGTCGATGTACTTAGATCTACTTACCACAGGGTCCACACTACGCTATGTCAATGGGAGATGCTCTCCTGCCAACTCCCCTTGTGCTTCTCCTTCAGGTGCAGTACAGGAGTCAACAGGAGAGCGATCTGTGGTTGATTTAGCAGGGCTTCACTAGACCCGCTAAATCAACCACCATTGCATCGATCCCCTGGTAAGTGTAGACAAACCCTCAATCTCCCCTCATCCTTGGAGTCAATTAGCAGCAATGCATTAAAATGATTATGCTTTGCATATTAACTAAAAGAAGCCTTCCTGAAATCTAACTGGCTAGTGTACTGGCATCTCTAGAGACCCTACTAAAAGGGAGCTGGTGGCAACCCCTATATTTAGGTTGCTTAGCACTTTTCTGAGAAATATATATTAACTTGTTGCAAGTGTACTTTGTATTTGGAAGTGGGGAAAAAAAAAGTATTCACAAAGCTTCATCAGGACTGTATTGAGTAATTCACCTGCGAAGGGGAGGTCAGTGGCAGTGAGAATATGAACTAGATGGGAGCTAGCCAGTAAATTCACATTATGAGAGTACCCCAAATACCTGTAGGTACTTGTCTGGAAGTACAGGTCACAAGTGGACAGGGCTTTACAGTTTATATTTTAGAGAGAGGACTGGAGAAAAATTCCAGAATTTTGATAATCTACATTTTATTTCCCTTTTCTTCTGTCTCAGGATCCTATATTACACCTTCCTCCCACCTCTCCTAATCCCAACCCCATTTTCTTGTGTAGTCCAGAAGCAGCAGGCTCTTACTCTTACAACCTGGGACTTGAGCATTTTACCTCTGCCTGTCTCCCCTAGGGGCTGTTACTGGGCATGGCAGTTTCACTCCTAACACAGCTGCTGGTTTCTATACAAACTGACAGGCAGTAACATTTAGGAGTTGCAAATTGTAGTAGCCCCAGGGGGGTGCAGATGGCAGATACTGGCCTTGCAGGGAGGCTGCTTATTTCCTGCAAGCATAAGATGGTAATTACTTATAAAAAGCAACAGAGGGTCCTGTGGCACCTTTAAGACTAACAGAAGTATTGGGAGCATAAGCTTTCGTGGGTAAGAGCCTCACTTCTTCAGATGCAAGTTTATATGCATCCGAAGAAGTGGGCTGTAGTCCATGAAAGCTTATGCTCTAATAAATTTGTTACTCTCTAAGGTGCCACAAGTACTCCTGTTCTTCTTTTTGCGGATACAGACTAACACGGCTGCTACTCTGAAACAGAACCCTCTGTTGCTTTTTACAGATTCAGACTAACACGGCTACCCCTCTGATACTTAATTACTTATAGTTACTCAGAGCTGGGTCCTTTCAAGTTAGAGGCGAAAAGCACCACATCCTAATCCCTAAAGCCAGTTAGCAATCCTGATGCTGCAGTGGTTCAAGAAAGCCAGTGGTAAGGTAGATAGCGACCTCAACTGGAATGATGTAAGTACAGCTAGACATTTACCTTCCAAGCAGTCACCTCACATTTAACCAAAATCTTTCCAATGCTGCTCAGATCTTCTCTAAGGCCCTATCCACACCAAGAGCAGAACAATGTCCAAACACATTTGCAGCTGGCAGTTTCAGTGTGGATGGGTTTCTTTTCCGTTTCAAAAACCAGCACATTAGCAGAAAATGGCGACCCACTAGCAAATATTTAGCATGGTTTCTAACATGGGTGCGTGAACACAAGCTGAGTGGCAACCATGCGTGAAAGCCGCCTCAAGCCATAGTGGATAGGACCCAATATGAACGATATACCCACATGACAAAACCCCACCACAATAGGAACCCTGCACTGGTAGTTTTAGAAGAGATCAATGATCATGGAAACTGGTGTATTCTCATAACTTGAGAGAGCAGATGTTCGTTACTGAAACTATACCTGTTCTGTGGATAGAGGATTTCAGTCTACAGGTTTCACGCTGACCCCCCCTTTCAAAAGCTTCAAGTTACAGTGAAAACAATCTCAGATTCTCACCATTATTACACTGAGCCTTGAGAGATGAACTTACATTGAGTTTAAAGGAACTTTTCTGCTACCCTGTAATTTACTGTAATTGCATGTACATTAGAGGTCAAAGTTAAACACTTGCCAGGTTGTTTATCATTCTTTTTCAAAGCTACAGACCAATCATTCTATTCTTACCTGTAATTTACTGTTGCTCTTGCAGCAGATTCTAATAAAGTTAATGGTATTTTGAGCTGTATGCTGGGAACAAGAGGATTAGGCTGTTCAAAAGGGTTTCCAAAGAGATCTAACTTCTCAAGCGAGAGATTTCTGAAGTCACTGGGCAAAAATGGAAGCTTATTACGGGCTGCTGACAGGAAGCGTAGTTGACTTAGCTGGCCCATCTTGAACGGCAATCTAATCAACTCATTATCATCGAGCTTTAAGTGAATGAGTTCTTGCAGTTGACAAAACTGAACTGGAAGTGCTTTGATTTTATTTTGGCTGAGGTCCAAAAACTGGAGAGACTTCTGAAGCGTGGAGTTGCACAGAGCTACGCAGAAGGACTCCAAGTGATTGTTGTGCAGATTAAGCTCCTGAAGGCTGACAAGGTCACCAATAGTTTCTGGCAGCTTTTTGATATGATTGTGGCTTAAGTCTAGTTTTCGGAGTTTTTTCAGACAAAGCATTCGCATGTCGACTCGGGCAAGTTTGCAGTACGAGGCCTGCAGATGTTCGAGGGAGTAAGGAAAATTTTTGGTTAGCGGATAGTCTCTTCTCGACGTAATGATCATCTTAGTTTTAGGTTTTTCAACTTCCGAAGTCTTTGCTGGTACCAAGACTGAGAGAGGCAGCGCTTCAACATCGGTGCCTCGGTGAGCCAGCCTCACTGCTGCAAGGAAGCTCTTTAAATTGCTGGCATTTGCCTACAAAAGCAAAAACAGAATAACTCTAAACGTTTCACTTTTAAACCTCCTGTACTTGTGCTAGCACTTTCTGAACTCTTTTGTACAGGAGAGTGTGACAAGTGACACTGAGTCAGCAGGGCAATGAAAATGGCTACGGGGAAAAAGAGACCTAATTCAGGCTTGTTCTGAATTCTCTAGTAATTGTATTTAAGTACCAATGATGCAAAATTCAGTTAGGGAAGTTACAACCTCTCCTAATCAGTCAGAGCAAACAAAATGCACTACATAGCTCAAAAAAAGAACGGAGCGCAAGAGTTTGAAGCTGAGAAGCTAGCACAGAATAAGGGTTGGAAAAGGAGGGCAGCAAGTCACAGCTGGAACAAGTTAACATGCCCATTTTTACAGACTACACACATGGGGTGGAGGGGGAGGCAAAGCTTTAAGGCTATAAACAGTGTTTCTGATGGCCCTTAGACAGAGAAAAAAACAACACCACAGGTTGAGCATGGGTGGCATTCTGAGTTTAAGGCACAGTGGAAACTCTGGACTAACTGGTTTAACATCGGTAGAGCAAGTTCAGATGTTCTGAGACAGAGGTTAACTGGTTGCCCATAGTCACACAGGAAGCTTCTGGTAGAGCCAGGCAACCTCCCTGCTTTTCTGAGGAAATAACCATCCTTGCTTTAGGTTGGGCCCAGCACAATGATAGCACCCCTGACATATCACATGAATAGCTTTGAGGAATACCAGACGACTTGCATGTTGAGTAAAGATCAAGCACAACTTTCATAGATTTAAAGGAGGTCTGTATTGGTACAGCTGAGGTTAAATAGTATGGCGTCACTTTCAAATACCTCAGCTCTTTTGAAAGCTTCCCAATACAGATCTAATCCAAACTACCTCTCATAGAAAAGTAACTGGCATGCAGTAAACAGCCAGATTAAGCCATTACGCACCTCAAAAAACAAACAAAAAGGAAGATGATGAGGTGTTCCCACAGACAACATGCACTTCTCTCTCTCAGTCTTGTGGTTCAGGACTGTGCGGAGACTTGGGAGATCTGTACTCTATTCCCAGCTCTGATAGTTTGTGAGCTTCGGCAAGTCACTCAATCTATATGCTTCATTTCTCCATCTGTAAAATGGAGGATAGTAATTCCTTTCTTCCACCCATTGTCTGTTTAGATTGTAAGTTCTATAGGGGAGGGGACTGTCTCTTACTATGTGTCTGAAGTGCCCAGCACAATGAGGCCCTAATCCTGGGGGCCTCTAGGTGCTATTGTCATACAGATAAACCATATTTGATTAAGATAGCAGTAAAGACCAAATAAACATGATTGCACTGCTAACAGTATGACTGGCTTTCTTACTAAGCCCACAAATATCTAATGTCAATTAACTCCCCATTCAATGTTAAAGGTGGCAAATCAAATCTGAACATTAAAAAAAAACAAACCTCCAGATCTTTGGGGAAGTGGGTAGATTTGTTGTGACTAAACACCAGAGAACAAAAGTTACAGGTAAGATTTCCTTTGCTCTAGAAGTGGATACTACAGCAGATGCCAACTCCTGGAAACTAAGAAGATTTTGGATGCCAGAGGCTGAAGTTAAAACATTCTGCAACTTCAAGATGAAAATACCTTGTCTTTTGGTGTCTCAAAAAGAAAATCCCTTCACATTATCTAAGCAAAGTTAGTATTATATCCCTAAACAAGAACAAGTTGAGGAGAAAACCCACAAAGACGTGCCCATGCAAATAAAATAGGTAAACGGTTACTCTCAGAAGCGCTCAGGAAATGACTTTGATAGTAATAAGTGAAAACTGGAATCAAAATATCAGAGTCCCAGCAATAAAAAAGGATATTGTAGAAGCATAGTAAGCAGTCTGTGTTGCTGCCCTACAAATCTCCCGGACCGGAACTGATCTGAAGCTGGCTATGTAAGTAGACATTCCTTGGACCTAATGGATCTTAATGTGATATTGCTGGTGCAGGCCTGCTAAAGGAAAATAAGACAGTCAATTGTAGCATGATCTTTTGCTTCAGGGTTCTAAAATAAAGCACTGGATGGATGTTCTAAAGATCTTTACTCCAGAGAAACTAGGAACCTCTCCACAACAAGGTTATGAAAGAGAACATTACCAGAAAGGATATGGAAAAATTATTGGCAGGGAGATTGACTAGTTAAGCTGGAATTCTCACCTTTGGGAAGAGAATAGGATGAATCCCCGTGGGAAGACAGTGCCCCTCTGCCCCGTTCAGGCTGTGAGGGGGCCAAGCTTTGCGCTGCAGTCTCACATCCTGCTTAGCAGCACAGGGCAGGGAGGCAGGTTCTGGGAGCTCAGCCCAAGGGTGCTGGAGTTTGGGCAGATTCCTCCCTCTGGGGGCACAGGACTGCGTTTTGCTGAATGTCCCAAGCAATCACCCCCCACCCCGTTGCCATAACAAATAAAAATGTGCCAGCTCTATCAGTAACCTGTCCCCTCACCTCCAGGAGCACTCCTGGACGAGGCTGCTGTTGAGTCTCTGGCAGGAGGCTCTTTTTCTACAGGCTGTACAGAGGTTTGTCTCCTCCAGGAAGGCGTGGGACATGGAAGATGTTCCCAGCCCTGAAGAAGCTGGTGGGCTTGGACCAGGCTCCAGTCAGAGACAAGAATATCCCTGTAGGACTGCAGTCCGTGAACCAGGGATGCAGAGCAGGTTTGCCAAGGGGTCCAGTATAATATGAAAATTGTTATCCGAGGGGACAGGAAAAAATCATACTCTGGCGCTGACTCCAGGGGAAGAACTTTGTTGAGGAATATATTCCTACTCAGGAGATCCAAGTCACCAGCATCTACTGGAACTATGAAACCAACAATGATATGGCATGAAGGCTCTCGTCTGGGATGTAGCTGACAAAGGAAAATGCAAAGCCAGAGCACCACTAATTCTTAAAGAATTTAGAGTGGATGTGTTCCTAGCTCCTGAAGCTCATTCGGGAAGCTGAAGTCATTGTCAGCAGGAAATCTGAACTCAAGATTAGAGTGGCTCAGAAGGAGGTTGCATCAGTTTTGTGAAACGTCCACATTCATATCCAATGAAACATGGAGCTTTTTAATAAGAGGTTTTAAATGTAATAAGCAGCTCATGATTTACCTTCTATTGCTTCATGAAATGCTGAAGTTAGCAACTAAATAAACTAAGGGGATACTGTAACCTAGACTGACAGATGAAGTCAGTCAAGCAGTTTTCCTGCAGAGATGTAATGAAATCCAAATGGGTCTTTAAGCCACACACATTTTCCACTTCAATTTGTATACCTCTTGTAAAACCCCTGAGCCGCTAGCAGGCCTTCAGCCTTCTGCTCAAAAACAAACCTTTGGATTTGTACCATTTCAGAATCAATACTGAGAGAGAAGGATCTTCACTCAGGATGCAAAGAATACTCCTGGAGGCATTCTGCGCCAAAAAATTAAAAATTCTGCAAATTTTATTTGTCAAAACAACACTACATAATCATGCCAGTTTCAATTATTTTGGTAATTTATTTCAAAATACCTGTCAGCAAGTATGTCTGCAACAATACAGACACACAAAAATTCCCCGGGGAGTAAAGATTTAAAGAAACCCCTATGACAACCCAGTTCGTGTTTCTCTACCCCCTCCCAAACCCACCTGCAGGGCCCCCCCAGCCAATACACACGAACCACCTCCTCTCCAGAGCCCAACCGCGGGGCCCCCCCAACCCAGATACCTGCAACCCCTCCCTCACAGAGCCCAGCTGCAGGGCCCCGCCTTGCCCAGACAACCATCCCTGTCCCACCTCCCCCCCCTCAGAGCCCAGGAATCCAGAGGGAGAAACAGCCTGATGCTTGGTCCCAGGCTTGCACAGCTTCTTGCGTGCTGCCCTCTCCTTCCCTCAGGGCATGCTGGGAACTGCAGCTGCCAGGAACCCTCTAGCTCCGTAGTTCTAAAACTGTGGGTCAAGACCCCAAAGTGGGTCACAACCCCATTTTAATGGGGTCGCCAGGGCTGGCTAAGACTTGCTGGGGCCCAGGGTCAAAGCCTAAGGCCAAGGGCTTCAGCCCTGGGTGGCAGGGCTAAGGTT
The DNA here is from genome assembly GCF_013100865.1 of Trachemys scripta elegans. Lineage (NCBI taxonomy): Eukaryota > Metazoa > Chordata > Testudines > Emydidae > Trachemys > Trachemys scripta. Next base: position 6,399,486 of record NC_048301.1, on the reverse strand, counting down.
ACAGATCCCCTGCCTAGGGCTGAAGCCCTTGGGCTTCGGCTTTGGCCCCCAGGCCTGGGGTCATAGGGCTTTGGCTTTGCCCCCGCCCGGCTCAGGCGGGCTCAGGTTTTGGTCCCCCATCCTGGGATCCTGTAATAATTTTTGTTGTCAGAAGGGGTCGCAGTGCAATGAAGTTTGAGAACCCCTGCTCTAGCTCTCTCCCCCTCCTCCCAGCAGTGTCTTCTATCTGCAACCTGGGCTCTGCAGAGTCCAGTGCCCCTAGTGGCGGCTAGCAGCACTGCAGCCCATTTCTGTGGAGGAAAGGAAATTCTGCACACATGTTAAGTTCTGCAAAATTCTGCATTGCGCAGTGGTGCAGAATTCACCCAGGAATAAAAGCAGCACACTGGTTCTAAATGATCTTATGTGACAAAACGTTCACTGCAATTGAATCAGCTATTACTAA